>NW_026005626.1:0-35788 GCF_001458135.2 Marmota marmota marmota | reverse complement strand
AAATATATATATATATATATATATATATGTAGCTCTTTCATTAAATGGGAATTTTTCTAAAGCACTGATACAGAAATCTGTTCTTGTGTTCCTGTGCTAAGTGTTACTTTTACCAGGAAAGGACCACATAGTGTGCACTTAGAAATTATTGTGTGTGTGAAGTTACAAGCATATAGAAAACAAAAACTTGTTTGATTTGTAGTTCTATTTCCCTCCATCTCTATAGTGCAAAACAAAGTGAAACCTTAAAATTCTAAGAACCAAACTTGGACAACAATGTTTATTTACTGAAAGGATGAATAGTACTTTGTATTAAAGAAATCCAATGGAAAAAAAATTGCAGCACTTTCAGAACATTGAACTTTTTTTTTTGCTATCTCCGTAAGTGATGTTAGAGAAATCTGTTTCTGCATTCCTGTGCTAAGAGCTACTTTTATCTGAAAAGAACCACAGAGTGACAACTTAGAACTGATAGTGTGTGTGAAGTTTGAAGATTCTAAAAAACGTTTTAATTATTGTTGTATTTTCATCCATCTCTATTGTTCAGGTGTGAAAAACTTTGATTCTAAGAGATATAAACTTGCAGTACAAAGTGGGCATAGGGAAGGGTGAACCCAGACTAGTATCAAAGCAATCAAATAAAAAAAGTTGAAGCCCTTTAAGTATACTGGGATTTTTCATCCAGCTCATGAAACGAATTAGTAAAAATTGTTCCTGCATGCTACCACTTAGGACTACTTCAACCTGGAACAACCAGAGTGTGTAATTAGGACTGATTGTGTATGGAATGTTTAATCAGGTAGCACAACCATTCCTGAAATTTCAAACACTTCCTGTCTGTAAACAATTGAATCTAATACAACCCAACTTGGAGAATAACATGTGTGTAGAGAATGGATGAATCTTGCCAAGTATCAAAGAATTCCAACAAAAAAATTTGCAGCTATTTTAGTACATGTGATTTTTTTCAGCTAAGTCCTAAAGCATGGATAGAGAAAGTTTTTCTTTTGTGCCTCTGCTTAGTGCCAATTTGACCAGAAACAAACCATAGAGTGAGCCTCTCTTTGGAAATATTTCAACCAGGATCAAGTAAGAGAATGAGCTCTGAGAACTGATTGTATATGTCGAGTTTCAGGCAAATAGAACAAACCATATTTGATTTGCAGCTCTATTTTCATCCACCTGTTCAGTGCAATATGTAGTGAAACTTGAAAATTAAGATACTTTCTGTCTGCAACATGTTGAATCTATGAGAACCAAACTTAGACAACAATATTTGTTGAGTGAAAGTGTGAGTCTTACTGGGTATCAATGAAATACAATGAAAAAATTTGCAGCACTTTCAGTACATTGTATTTTTTTCTTCTAGCTCCTAAAGTGCTAATAGAGAAAACTGTTTCTGCATTGCAGTGCTAAGAGCTCCTTTTTACTGAAAAGAACCACAGAGTGACAACTTAGAACTGATAGTGTGTGTGAAGTTTTAAGCATCGAGAAAAAAAAAAAAACAGTGTTTCATTTGTAGCTGTATTTCCATCTCTATTATTCAAAACAAAATGAAACCTGAAAATTCAAACTATTTATGTGTGCATAACATTGAATATAGGAGTCAAAAACTGGGGTTAGAAAGTGGATATAGTGAAAGGGTTAACCCCTCCTTGTATCAATGAAATCCAATGAAAAAAATTGTTGAAGCTCTTTCAGTATATTAGGATTTGCCTACCAGCTCCTAAAGTGAGTTAGTGAAAGCAGTTCCTGTGTGCTTCCATTTAGAACTACTTCAAAGAGGCACAAATCTCAGAGTGAGCACTAATAACTGATTGTGTATGTCATGTTTCAAGCAGCTCTCACAACACATGTTTGATTTGCAGCACTATATTCATCCACCTGTATAGTGAAAAATGAAATAAAACCTGAAATTTTAGTTTGCTACAGTCTGCAAACCAATTAATTTTGGAGAACCAAACTTGGACAACAAAGTATGAAAGGAAAATGTCTGAATCTTTCAGAGTATTAAAGTGATTCAATGAAAAAGTGATTGCAGCAATTTCAGAACATGAGAATTTTTGTACTAGAACCTAAAGGATGGAAAAAGAAAGCTGTTCTTGTATGCCTCTGCTGATACCTACTTTGACCAGGAACAAACCACAGAGTTATCACTTATAACTAATTGTGTGTGTGAAATTTCAAGCATCTACCAGAAACCGTGTTTGATTTGTAGCTCTCTTTTCATCCACCTATATAGGGCATAACAAAGTTAAACCTTAAAATTCAAAGTGATCCTGTGTGCAAATTGTTGAATTTAGATGTCCCAAACATGGGGTATAATGGGCATTAGTGAACAGGTGAGGCCTTCTGAGTATCAAAGTAAGCCAATGAAAAAACTTTTGAAGCTTGTTCAGTATATTCAGATTCCCCTTCCAGCTCCTAAAGCAAGTTAGTAAAAGCTTTTTATTCATGCTTCTGTTAGAAGTACTTCATCCATAAAAAATCAAAAGAGTGAGCACAAGTACTGAGGGTGAATGTCAAGTTTCAAGCAGATAGCACCAACCATGTTTGATTTGCAGCTATATCTTAAAGCACCCATGTAGTGCAAATCAATGTGACACATGAAAATTCAAACTTTGCCTGTTGGAAAACTGATGAATCTAGGAGACCAAATTTGGAAGACAAAGTGGCCTTAGAGAGGGGATGAACCTTTGGAGTACCAAAGAGACCCAATGAAAAAATATTTGCATTTCTCTCATTACATGGAAATTTTTTTGCTAGCTCCTAAATTGCTGATAGAGAAACCTGTTTCTGCAATCTGGTGCTAAGAGCTAATTTTACCAGGAAAGAATCACAGAATGGTCTCTTAGAACTGATTGTGTATGTGAAATTTCAAGCATCTAGAACAAACCACAATTTATTTGTAGCTCTATTTAAATCCATCTCTACAGTGCAAAACAAAGTGAAACCTGAAAATACAAACTGTTCGTGTGTGCAAAGTATTGAACCTAGGAGTCCCAAACTTGGGGTACAAAGTGTGTATAGTGAACGGGTGAACCCTGGCTAGTATTCATGAAATCTATCAAAAAAAATTGTGGAAGCTTTTTCAGTATACTAGGATTCTCCTCCCAACTCCTTAAGTGAGTTACAGAAAGCTATTCCTGCATGCTTCTGTTTAGAATTATTCTGAGCAGGTACAAACCACAGAGTGAGCATTGAGATCTGATTGAGTATGTTAAGTTACAAGAAACCAGCAAAAATGGTGTTGATTTGCAGCTCTTTTTTCATCCACCCGTATTAGTACAAAATGAAGTAAAGCATAAAATTAAAAAAAAAAAAAAAGATTTGTGTCTGCAAACCCTTGAATATATGAGAACCAAACTTGGAGAACATAGTCACAGTGTGTTTAATGAAAGGATGAATCCTGCCAAGAATTACAGAAACCCAACAAAAATAATTTTGCAGCTCTTTTAGCATATGTATTTTTTTTTTCTGCTATCTCCTAAAGCGCTTATATTGAAAGTGGTTTCTGCATGCTTGTGCTTAGAATTAATTAGATTAGGAATAAACCACAGAGTCCACACTTAAACCTGATTATGTTTGTGAAGTTTCAAGCTACACATCAAATATTTTTTGATGTGTAGCTCTATTTTCATCCATCTTCATAGTGTAAATCAAAGTTACACTAGAAATGTCAAACTGTGCATATGTGCAAACCATTGATTCTAGGAGTCCCAAATTTGGGATACAAAGTGGATAAAGTGAAAATGTGAGCCCTACCTTTTATCAAAGTAATCCAATGAATAAATAGTTGCAGCTCTTTCAGTATATTGGAATTTTTCTGCTTCCTCCTAAAGTGACTTAGTAAAAGATTTTCTGCATGCTTCTGCTTAGATGCACTTCCACCAGGAACAAACTGCACAGTGAACACTCTGAAATGATTGTGTATATCAAGTTTTCAGCAGCTAGCACAAACCATATTTGATTTGCAGTGCTATTTTCATCATTGAGGATAGAGCAAAACAAAATGAAACATGAAAATTCAATCTGTTCCTGTGTGTAAATTGTTGAACCTAAAATTCCCAAACTTGTGCTACAATATTGAACCCTGCCGTATATCAAAAAAATCCAACAAAATTTTTTTTCAGGTCTTTCCATATGTTGAGATTCTACTTCTAGCTTCTAAGGTGAGTTATTAAAATCTGTTCCTGCATTCTTCTGCTGAAATGTACTTCATTCAGGATCCATACACAAAGTCAGTACAGAAAACTGATTGTGTATTTCAAGCTTCAAGTAGCTATCACAAACTGTGTTTGATTTGCAATTCTATTTCCATCCATCTCTACAGTGCAAAACAAACTGAATTCTGAAAATTCAAATTGTTCCTGTGTGCAAACCGTTCAACATAGGAGTCTCAAACTTGACCTACTAAGTGGATCTAGTAAAATATTGAACACTGCTGAGTATCAACTAAATTTAAGGAAAATATTGTATGAGCTCTGTAAATAAGTTGGGATTTTTCTCCTGGCTTTTAAGGCAACTTAGAAAAAACTGTTCCTGCGAATTTCTGCTTAGTATTAGTTCAAACAGGAAAAAGAAACACAGAATCAGTACTTAGAAGTTATTATGTATGTCAAATTTCAAGCAAGTAGAACCAACCATGTTGGATTCACTGCTCTATTTTTATCAACCTGTATAGAGCAAAATAAAGTGAAACCTAAAAATTCAAAGTGTTCCTGAGTGCAAACCCTTGAAACTAGAAGAACACAACTGGGAGAAAATGTTGGTTCAGTGAAAGAATAAATCTGGCAAAGAGTCACAGAAATTCAACAAAAAAAAATTTGACACTTTTTTCGTAAATGGTTGTTCCTAAATTGCTGAGAGGAATAGCTGTTCATGCATGTCCCTGCTGAGACCTAATTTGACCAGGACTAATCCAAAGAGTGAGCCCTTAAAGCTGATAGAGTGTGTGAAGTTTAAAGCATCTAGAACAAAATTTATTTGATTTGTAGCTCTACTTTCATTCACTTCTATAATACAAACCAAAGTGAAACATGAAAATTCAAACTGGAAGTACCAAACTTGGCTTAAAAAGAGGGTTCAGTGAACGGACTAACTATGCTAAGTATCAATAAATCCAATGAGAAAATATTTGAAGCTTTTTTAGTACATTTAAGTTTTCTTAGTAGCTCCTGAAGTGACTTAGTAAAAGCTTCTCCTTAGAAATACTTCAAAGAAGAACAAACCACAGAGTAAGCACTGTGAACTGATTGTGTACATGGAGGTTCAAGCAACTAGCATAAACTGTGTTTGATTTTCAGCTCTTTTTTCATCCACCTCTATTGAACAAAATTAAGTGAAACTTGAAAATTTAAACTGTTCCTGTCTGCAAACCCTTGAATCTAGGTGATTTCAACTAGGAGAACAAAGTATCTTTAGTGAGAGGACAATCCTGCTGAATATCATGTTTCAAGAAGCTAGCACTAATGCTATTTGATTTGCAAACCTATTTTCATCCAGCTGTACAGTGTAAAATGAAGAGAAACCTAAAATTTTAAACTGTTCCTGTCTGCAAACCTTTAAACCTAGGAGAACCAAACTTGGAGAAGCTGTTTGTTCAGGAAAGAAATGAACTGAGTATCAAAGAAATCCAATGAAAATATTGTTGCACCTCTTTCAGTATGTGTGAATTTTCTTGCTAGTTCTTAATTCACTGATAAATAAATCTGTTCCAGCACACCTCTTCTTAGAGCTACTTTTAACAGGAAGATAACATTAAGTGAAAACTAAGAACATATTATGTTTATGAAGTATGGAGTATCTAGCACAAATGCAGTTTGATTTGTATCTGTGTTTCCATGAATCTCTATAGTGAAAAACAAAGTGAAACTGAAAAATTCAAACTGTCCATTGTGCAAATTATTGATATTAGGAGTCCCAAATTGGGCAACAAAGTAGGTTTAGTGAAAATGTGAAGTCTGCCATGAATCAAAGCAATACAATTAAAAAATTATTGCAACTCTTTTAGTATATTTGGATTCTCCTGCTAACATCTAATGTGAGTTCATAAAAGCTGTTACTGTGTGTTTCTGATTAGAAGTACTTCAACCATGTAATGACCACAGAATGAGCACTGAGAATTGTTTGTGTATGTCAAGGTTCAATCAGGTAGCACAAACAGAATCTGATTTACATTTTTATTTTCATCCACATTTACAGTTCAAAATGAAGCAAAACCTGAAAATTCAAACTGTTCTTTCCTGCAAACCCTTGAACCCAGGAGGACAAAATTTGGAGAACAAAGTGTGTTTAGTAAAAAAGATGAATCCTGCTGAGTATTAGTAACTTCTAGAAAAAAAATTTGTAGCTCTTCAAGTACATGTGAATTTTTTTTCTAGATTCTAATGGGCTGATAGGAAAAGCTGTTCATGTGTGACTGTGCTTATAGCTACTTGGAGAACAAAGAAACCTCAGATTGACCACTTAGAACTTATTGTGAGAGCAAAGATACAAGCATATAGCAAAAACCATGTTTGATTTGTAGCTCTATTTCCATCCATCTCAATTTTTCAAAATGAAATGAAAATTGGAAAAATCCAACTCTTCCTCTGTATGCAAAGTTGAACCTAGGAGTCTGAAACTTATGTTACAAAGTGTGTTTAGTTAAAATATGAAACATGCCAAAAATCAAAGAGATCAAACTAAAAAAATTTTGAAGCCCTTTCAGTATATTTGCCTTCTCCTGTTAGCTCCAAAGCAAGGGAATAAAAGTTGTTCCTCCATGTTTCTGCTTAGAAGAACTTTAAACAAGAAAAAACACAGAGTGAGCACTGAAATCTGATTGTGTATACCAAGTTTCAAGAATCTCCATTTTAGCGCAGAGTGCAAAAAAAAAAAAAAAAGGGGGGGGGGACATGAAAATTCAAACTCTTCCTGTATGCAAACCCTTGAAGGTAGGAGAACCAAACTTGGAGAAACTGATTGTTTAGTAAAGGGATGAGTCCTGCTGAGTATCAAGGAAATCCAAAGAAAACATTGTTGCACCTCTTTCAGTATATGTAATCTTTCCTGCTAGCTCTTAAAGCATTGATAGAGAAAGTTGTTCCAATGTACCTCTGCTTAAAATACTTTGAGCAGGAAAACACCACAGAATGACAATTAATAACTTATTGTGTTTGTTTAATGTGAAGCATCTGGCATAAGCCGTGTTTGATTTGTAGCTGTATTTTTTCTGTATCTCTATAGTGCAAAACAAAGTGAAACCTGAAAATCCAAACTGTTCCTGTGTGAAAACCATTTATCTTAGGAATCCCAAAGTTTGCCTAAAAAGTTGGTTTAGTGTAATTGTGAAGTCTGCTGAGAATCAAAGAAATCCAATGAAAAAAATTTTGCAGCTCTTTTAATGTATTTGGATTCTCCTGCTAGCTCCTAAAACGAGTTAACCCAAGCTATTCCTGCATGTTTCTGCTTAGAAAAACTTCAACCAGGAATTAGCCACAGAGTGAGGACAGACAACTTGTTGTGGATATAAAGTTCCAAAAAGCTAGTTAAAATCATGTTTGATTTGCAAATTTATATTCATCCAACTGTATAGTACAAAACAAAATGAAATCTGGAAATTTAAACAGTTCCTTACTGCAGTCCCGTGGACATAGGAGAATCAAACTTGGAGAGCAAAGTGTTTTTAGTGAAAGAATAAAGCCTGCCATGTATCAAAGGAATCCATCAAAAAATTCTCCAGTATATGGGAATTTTCCTGCTATCTTCTAAAGTGCTTATAGGGAAAGCTGTTTTTGCATGCCTCTGCTTAGAGCTACTTTGACAAGTAACAAACTACAGTGAACACTTAGAACTGATTGTGATTATGAAGTTTCAAGCATTTGGACCAAACAATGTTTGATTTGTAAGCTCTGTTGTCATCCATCTCTATTGTGCAAAACAAAGTGAAACCTGGATTCAAACTGTTACTGTGTGCAAAACGTTGCACCTAGGAGACCCAATCTTGGGCTACAAAGTGGGTGTAAAATAACGGGGATGATTTCAAAGAATCATTGTAATCCAATGAAAAAAAAAATTTCAGCTCTTTCAGTATATTTAGATTTTGCTACTAGCTCCTACAACAAGTGAGTATAAGCTGGTCCTGCATTCTTCTGCTTAGAAGTACTTCAACTAGGAACAAACCACAGAGTGAGCACCAAGAACTCTTTGTGTATGCCAAGAAGCTCCCACAAACCATGTTTGATTTGCAGCTCTATTTTCTTTCAGCTCTATAGTACAAACAATGTAAAAACTGAAAATTTTAACTGTACCTGTCTGCAAACGTTTTAATCTAGGAGAACCACAATTGGAGTACAAAGTTGTTTTTTTTTTTTTTTTCTGTTGAATGGATGAATCCTGCTGAGGATCATAGATATCAAATGAAAAAAATATGCTGCAGCTCTTTCAGTATTTGGGGATATTTCTGCAAGCTCCAAAAGCACTGATAAAATAAGGAGGCACTCTAGAATATCCTTTTTTATCAGGGTTTTGGGACTAGCAGGGAGATTTTCATGTACCGAAAGAAATGCAAAGATTTTTTTTTATTATTTAATTGATATGAAGCATGCAGAAAAAGCTTTTACTAACTCACATTAGAAGCATGCAGGAGAATGCCAGAATACTGAAAGTCCTGCAACAATTTATGCATTGGATTTGTTTGATGCTCAGCAGGGTTCATGCTTTCACTAAGCTTACATTGAACCCAATTTGGGACTCCTTGGTTCAATGTATGCACACAGGAACAGTTTGAATTGTCAGGTTTCACTTTGTTTTGCCCTACACAGTGGATGAGAATAGAGCTGCAAATCAAACATGGTTTGTGCTACATACTTGAAACTTGACATGCACAATCTGTACATAGTGCACATTGTGTGTTTTGTTCCTGGTTGAAATACTTGTAGCTAGAAGCACACAGGAACAGCTTTCAAAACCTAGCTTTTGGAGCTAGATGTAGACTATAAATGTTCTGAAAGAAATGTAACTTTTTTTATTTGATTAATTATATACTTGGCAGGATTCAACCATTCACCAAACCCACTTTTTAGCTCAAGTTATGTGCTCCTAGGTTCAATGGTTTGTACACAGGAACAGTTGGAATTTTCAGGTTTCACTATGTTTTAAACTATAGATATGGAGAAATAGAACTCCAAATCAAATATAGTTTGTTCTAGATGTTTGAAACTTCACAAACTATCAGTTCTAAATTTTCTGTCTTTAAATATTGTTGGTTTAAAATAGCTGTAACCAGAGGCATGCAGGAACAGCTTTCTATATCAGCACTTTAAAGTCTATCAGGAAAATTCCCATTTATTAAAAGAGCGGCAAACTTTTTTTTTTTTTCATTGGATAAACTTGATTCTCCACAGGAATCAATCTTTCACTAAACACTCTTTCTGCTACAAGTTTGGTTCTCCTACATTCAACTTTTGTCAACAAGAACAGATTGAATTTTAAGGTTTCACTTTGTTTGGCCCTATGGAGATGAATGGAAAAAGAGCTGCATATCAAACGTGGTTTCTTCTAGATGCTTGAAACATGACATTTAATTTAATATTTAATATCCATTGCACTCTATGTGGTTTCTTCCTAGTTGAAGTACTTCTTGGCAGAAGCACACATGAACATCTTTTACTAACATGACTTTTGATCTAGCAGGAGAATCCCAATATACTGAAGATTGGCGGCAATTGTTTCATTTGATTTTTTTGATACATGGAAGTGTTAAACCATTTATTTAAACCCACTTTGTATACTAAGTTTGGGTTTACTAGGTTCAACCATTTGCACACTGGAACCATTTGAATTTTTATGTTACAGATTTATTGTTACAGCTCTTTCAGATCATTGGGATTATCTTGCTATCTCCTAAAGCAAGTTAGTAAAAGCTCTTTCTGCTTGCTTCAGCTTTGAAGTACTTACAGAAAGAACAAACCACAGAGTTACAACTGAGGACTGATTGTGTTTGTCAAGTTTTAAGTAGCTAGCCTAAAACGTGTTTGATATTTTGCTGTATTTCCATCCATGTCTATAGTGAAAAAAGTAAAACCTGAAAATTCAAACTTTTCATGAATTTCAACCATTGAACCTAGGAGTACGAAAATTGGGGTATGAAGGGAGAAAGGGAGAAAGCTACCAAGTATGGAACAAATCCAATGAAATATTGTTGCAGGTTTTTTTGAATTAATTAGCATTATATTGCTAGCTCTTAAATCAACTTAGTAAAAGCTGTTTCTCTGTGCTTCTGCTTTGAACTACCTTATCCAGAAAGAATCCACAGAGTCTAACTAAAATCTTATTCTGTAGGTCAAGTTTTAAGCAGCTAACCAAAACCGTATTTTATTTGCAGATCTACTTTTATCCAAATGTATAGTGTATAATAGAGTCAAATTAGAAAATTTAAACTGTTTCTTTCTGCAAATTGAAAACTAGGAGAAGCAAAATTGGAGAACAAAGTGTGTTCAGTGAAAACATAAATCCTTCTGAGTATCAAATAAATCCAATGAAAATTTGTTGCAGCTCATTCAGTGCAAGGGAATTTTCCTACTAGCACCTGAAGCACTGGTAGAGACAGCTGTTCCTGCATGACTGTGCTTTTGGCACAGAGTGAAAACTTAGAACTGATTGTGTGTGTGTAACGTTTTAAGCATCTATCACAAACCATGTTTGATTGGTAGCTCTATTTTAATTCATCTCAATCCTGGAAAACAAAGTGAAACCTGAAAATTGAAACCGTTCCTGAGCGTAAACCAAGAACCCAGGAGTCCAAAACTAGGGCTTCAGTGTTTTTATTGAAAGTGGGAACACTTCTGCGTATCAAATAATTATAAGAAAAAAACAAAAGTTTTAGCTTTTTCAGTACATTTTGATTCTTCTGCTAGCTCCTAAAGTTAGGAAGTCTAAGCTCTTGCTGCATCATTATGATTAGAAATTCTTCAACCCCCCCCCCAAAAAATCACAGAGTGAACACTGAGAACTGATTGTGTGAGTGAAGATTCAAGCATCTAGCAAAATCCGTGTTTAATATTTAGCTCTCTTTTCAACCATTCCTATAGTGCAAAACAAAGTGAAACCAGAAATTTCAAAGGGTCCCTCTGTAGAAACCATTGAATCAAGGAGTCACAAACTTTGTTTGCAAAGTGAGTTTAGTGAAAATTTGAACCCAGGTACATATAAATAGTCTAACCTAAACATTTTTTGCATCTCCTTCAGTATATTAGAGTTCTTCTGCTATCTCCTAAAGCAACTAGTTAAAGGTGTTCCTGCTTGCCTTTGCTTAGAAGTACTTCCACCAGGAAAAACCAGAGAGTCACAAGAGAAAACTGATGGTGTATGTCAAGTTTAAGCAGCTATCACAAATCATGTTTGATTTGAGGCTCTATTTTCAACCACCTGTGTAGAGTAAAATGAAGTGAAAGCTGAAAATTCAAACTGTTCCATTCTGTACACACTTGATCTTAGAAGAACCAAAACAGGAGAAAAATGTGTGTTTCATGAAAAATGCATCCTGCTGATTATCAATGAAATCAACTGAAAAAAAATATTTCAGCATGTTAATTGCATTGGATATTTTCTGCTACATCTGAAGGAGCTGATAGAGAAAGCTGTTCCTGTATGCTAATTTTAAAACTTCTTTGACCAGAAAAAAAAGTGATCACTTAAATATGATTGTGTAACTGAATTTTCAAGCATTTAGCAACAAACATGTTTTATTTTTAAACTCTATTTGCATATAAGTCTATACTGCAAAACAAAGTAAAACCTAAAAACTTAAACTGTTCTTTTGTGCAAACCGTTGAACCTAGGAGTGCCAAATATGGGGAAGAAATTGAGTTTATTGAAAGAGTAAACCTAAGGAAGAAAACACAAAGTGATCACTGAGAATTGATTGGGTATGTCAAGATTCAATCAGCTAACACAAACGTTGTTTGATTTGCAGGTCTATTTTTTCACATGGAAAGTGTAAAATGAAGAGACAGCTGAATTCAAACTGTTCCTCTCTGCAAACCCTTGAAACTTGGAGAACCAGACTTGGAGAACAAAGTGTGTTAATAGAAAGGATGAATCCTTCTTAGAATAAAAAAAATAATAATAATAATGAAAACTATATTAAAGTTCTTTCAGTACATGTCAAATTTCCTCCTAAATCCTAAAATGCAGTAAGAGAATGCTGTTCCTGGATGCCTTTGACTAGAAATATTTTGACAATAAAAATACCAAATAGTGAACACTTAGAACAGATGGTGTGTGTAAAGTTTCAAGCACCTACAAGGAAGTATCTTTGATTTTTAGCTCTGTTTACATCCATCTCTGTATTGTCATACAAAATGAAACCTGAAAACCTGAAACTCAAAATTTGTCTGTGTGCATACCATGAAAACTAGGAGTCCCCAACTTGGGATACAAGTGTATTTAGTAAAAGGATGAACCGTCCTGAATATCAAAATATCCAACAAAAATATTGTTGCAGAATTTTCAGAATACTGTGGTTCTCCTGGTAGCTACTAAAGTGAGATAATAAAAGCTGCTACTGCATGCTTTTGAATAGTAGTGCCTCAACCAGTAACCAACCACAGAGTCAGCACTGTGAACTGAATGTGTATGTTAAGTTTCAAACAGCTAGCCAAAATCGTGTTTTGTTTTTGTTTTTGTTGTTGTTGTTGTTGTTGTTGTTGTTGTAGCTGCATTTCCACCCATGTCTATAGTGCAAAAGAAACTAAAACCTGAGAATTCAAACGTTTCCTGTGTGCTAATCATTGAACATAGGAGTCTCAAACTTGGGGTATCAAGTTGGTTTATTGAATGTGTGAACGCTGCAGAGAATCAAAGAAATACCATAACTAAATTGTTGCAGTTCTTTCAGTATATTAGCTTTTTATTACTACCAACATAGTAAAGCTTTCTATTACTAACTCTTTAAGAAACATAGTAAAAGTTGTTTCTGCTTGCTTCTACTTTGACGTACTTCAACAAGAAAGAAACTACAGAGCATCCACTGAAATCTGATTGATTATGTCAAGTTTTAGCAGGTAACAAAAAACGTGTTTGCTTTGCACGTCTATTTTCAACCACCTGTATAGTGCAGTATGAAATTTAACAAGAAAATTAAAACTGTTCCTTCATGCAAACCCTGGAACCTAGGGGAACCAAAATTGGAGAACAAAGTATGTTCAATGAAATGATAAATCCTTCTGAGTATCACATAAATCCAATGAAATAATTATTGCAGCTAATTCAGTACACTGGAATTATCCTGCTAGCTCCTGAAGATAGAGAAAGCTATTTCTGTGTACCTGGGATTAGGGATATTTTGACCAGGAAAAAAACACAGAGTGGACACATAGAACTTATTGTGTATGTTATAATTCAAGCATCTAGCACAAACCATGATTGATTT
The DNA here is from genome assembly GCF_001458135.2 of Marmota marmota marmota. Taxonomy (NCBI): domain Eukaryota; kingdom Metazoa; phylum Chordata; class Mammalia; order Rodentia; family Sciuridae; genus Marmota; species Marmota marmota. Next base: position 22,371 of record NW_026005626.1, on the reverse strand, counting down.
GGTGCTCTATTTTCATCTATCTCGGTAGTTCAAAACCAAGTAAATCCTGAAATTTTAAACTGTTCTCGTGTGCAAACAATTGAATTTTGGAGATTAAAACTTGGGTGTCAGTGTTTTTAGTGAAAGAGAGAAACCTTCTAACTATCAAATAAATCCAATAAAAAATCATTTTAGATTTATCATTACATTGTGATTCTACTGCTAGATCCTTATTTAGGTAAGTCAAAGCTGTTCATGCATGCTTCTGTTTAGAATTTCTTCAATCCAGAACAAATCACAGAGTGGCCACTGAAAACTGATTGTATGTGTAAATTTTCAAGCATCTACCACAAACTGTATTTGAGTTGTAGTTGTATTTCCATCCATCCTTACAGTGCAAAACAAAGTGAAACCAGAAAAATCAAAGTGTTACTTTCTGAAATCCATTAAATCTAGGAGTCCTAAACATGGGGTAAAATGGGTTTAGTGAAAGGTTAAACCCAGCCACATGTCAAAATGCAACCTAAAACTTTTTGCAGCTCATTTAGTATATTAGGATTCTCCTGCTTCCTCCTAAAGAAACAGTAAAATCTGTTCCTGCTTGCCTTTGCTTAGAAGAACGTCATCCAGGATAAACGACAGAGTGAAAAGTGAAAACTTATTGTGTATGTCAAGTTTCAAGCAGGTTCCGTAATCTGTGTTTGATTTAAATCTCTATTTAAAAGCACCTATATAGAGTAAAATTAAGTGAAATCTGAATATTCAAACTGTTCCTTTCTGCATGCCCTTGGAACTAGAAAAACCAAAATTGGAAAACACCATGTGTTTTGGTAAAAGATGCATCCTCCTGGGAATCAATGAAATCAAACAAAAAATATTTCAGACCATTAATTGCTTTGGATATTTCCTCCTTGTTTTGAAAGAGAGATGATAGAGAAAGCTGTTCCTGTATCCCTCTTCTTAAAACTATTTGAGCTGAAAAAAAAACATATAGTGACCACATGAAACAAATTCTGTGTGTGATGTTTGACACATATAGCAACAAGCATGTTTGATTTGAAGCTCTATTTGCACCTATACTGCAAATAATAATAATAATAATAATAATAATAATAATAATAATCTGGAAAATTCAAACTCTTCTTGTGTGTAAACCTTAAAACTAGGAGTTCCAAACTTGGGGAACAAAGTGGGTTTTTTGAAAGCGTGAACCCTGCCAAGGATCAAAGAATTCCAAAAAAAAATTATTACAGCTCTTTCAGATCACTGGGATTCTTTTGCTATCTCCTAAAGCAAGTAACTAAAAGCTGTTTCTGCATGTTTCAGCTTTGAAATTCTTACACAAAGAACAAACCACAGAGTTACAACTGAGAATTAATTGTGTATGTCAAGTTTCAAGTAGCTAGCCTGAAACGTGTTTGATTTGTTGCTGTGTTTCTATCCATGTGTATAGTTAAAAAACAGCAAAACCTGAATATTCAAATTTTTCCTGTGTTTCAACCATTGAACCTAGGAGTCCCAAACTTGGAGTACCAAGTTTGTTTACTGAAAGGGTGAACCCTACTGAGAATCAAATAAATCCAATAAAATATTGTTGCAGTTTTTTTTTCAGTTTATAAGCATTCTATAGGTAGCTCTTAAAGCAACTTAGTGAAAGCTATTACTCTGTGATTCTGCTTCAAAGTAAATCATCCAGAAAGAATCCACAGAGTGTACACTGAAATCTGATTCTGTAATTCAAGTTTTAAGCAGCTATCAAAAACTGTGTTTGATTTGAAGGTCTACTTTCATCCACATGTATAGTTCAGAATAAAGTGAAATGAGAAAATTTTAACTGTTTCTTTCTGCAAATTAAAACTAGGAGGACCAAAATTGAAGAACATCATGTATAAATTTTCAGTTAAAAGATAAGTCCTTCTGAATATCAAAAAAAAAAAAAAATCCAACAAAAATATGTTGCAGCTCGTTCAGTACATAGGAATTTTCTTACTAGCACCTGAAGAACTGGTAGAGAATGCTATTCTGCATTACTGTACTTTTGGCTATATTGACTATGAAAAAACCACAGAGTGAACACTTAGAATTTATTGTTTGTGTGACGTTTCAAGCATCTATCACAAACCTATTTGATTTGTCACTCTATTTTAATCCATATCAATTGTGGAAATTAAAGTAAAACCTGAAAATTCAAATGTTTCTGAGTGCAAACCAAGAACCTAGGAGTCCAAAACTTGGGCTTCAGTATTTTTAATGAAAGTGGGAACTCTTCTGTGGTGTGTCAAATAATTCTAAGAAAAAAAATATAGCTTTTTCAGTACATTGTGGTTCTCCTGCTAGCTCCTGAAGTTAGTAAGTCTACGCTGTTGCTGCATCATTGTGCTTAGAAATCCTTCAACCCAGAAAAAATCACAGAATGACTGCTGAGAACTGATTGTGTGAGTGAAGATTCAAGTATCTTGCAAAATCTGTGTTTAATTTCTAGCTCTTTTTTTATTCATCCCTATAGTGCAAAACAAAATGAAACAAGAAAATTCAAAATGTTCCTCTGTAGAAACAATTGAACCTAAGAGTCATAAACTGGGTTACAAAGTGAGTTTAGTGAAAGCTTGAACCCAGGTATATATAAAGAATCCAACCTAAAAATTGTTGCAGCTCTTTCAGTATATAGAGTTCTTTTGCTATCTCCTAAAACAATTTAGTCAAAGCTGTTTCTGCTTGCTTTGGCTTTGAAGCACTTCCACTAGGAAAAACCAGAGATTCACAAGAGAAAACTGATGGTGTATGTCAAGTTTAAGCAGCTATCAAAAATTATGCTTGCTTTGATGCTCTATTTTCAAACACCTGTGCAGAGTAAAATAAAGTGAAATCTGAAAATTCAAACTGTTCCTTTCTGCAAACCCTTGATCTTAGAACAACAAAAGTGGGAGAACAACGTGTTTCATTAAAAATGCTTCCTGCTGAGTATCAATGTATTCAATTGAAAAAAATTATTTCAGCATGTTAATTGTTTTTGATATTTCCTGGTATCTCCGAAAGAGCTGATGTAGAAAACTGTTTCTGTGTGCCTCTTCTTAAAACTTTTTTGATCAGAAAAAAATCTGATTTTGTAAGTGAAGTTTCAAGCATTTAGCAACAACCATGTTTTATATTTAAGCTCTATTTGCATCCATGTCTATGGTGCAAAACAAAGTGAAACCTGAAAATTTAAATTGTTCTATTGTGAAAACCATTGAACCTAGAAGTGCCAAATGTGGGGAAGAATTTGAGTTTATTAAAATGGTGAACCCCGCTGAGTATCAAAGAAATCCACCAAAAACAATTGTTGCAGCTGTTTCAGTAATTTGGGATTCTCTTGCTATCTCCAAAAGCAAGTTTGTAAAAGCTTTTTCCTGTGAAATTCAGCTTTGAAGTAACTACATTATGTAACCAACCACAAAGTGATCACTGAGAATTTACTAAGTATGTCGAGATTCAAGCAGCTGGCACAAACAGTGTTTGATTTGCAGGTCTATTTTTTTTTCACGTGTATATTGCAAAATGAATATAAACCTGAGAATTCAAACTGTTTCTGTCTGCAAACCATAGAAACTTGGAGAACCTTACTTGGAGAACTCAGTGTGTTTAGTGAAAGGAATAAATCCGTTGAACTATCAAAATAATTGCAAAAAATTTACTCAAGCTCCTTCAGTACATGTGAAGTTTCCTCTTAGGTCCTAAAACACTATTAGAGAAAGCTGTTCCTGGGTGCCATTGATTAGAGCTATATTGATGATGAGAACACCATATAGTGAACTTTTATAACTGATGGTGTTTGTGAAGTTTCAAGCACCTACCAGAAACCATCATTGATTTGCAGCTTTACTTCCATCTATCTCTGTAGTGTCAAACAAAGTGAAAGATGAAAACTCAAACTGATCCTGTGTGCAAACCTTTAAAACTAGGAGTCCCAAACCTAGGCTACATGTGAGTTTAGTGAAAGTTTGAACCCTGACAAGATTTATAGAAATCTAAGAAAAACAAATGTTGCAGCATTTTCAGTATGTTGTGATTGTCCTGCTAGCTGTTGAGGTGGGATAGTAAAAAATGTTGCTGCAGGTTTTTGCATAGTAGTATATCAAGCAGAAACAAACCACAGAGTGATTTGTTTATCAAGTTTTTATCAGCGTGTATATCAAGTTTCAAACAGCTAGTCAAAAACGTGTTTCATGTGTAGCTGTATTACCATCCATGTTTTTAATGCCAAAAAAATAAAACCTGAAAAATGAAACTTTTTTTGTGTGCCAAACATTGAACCTTGTAGTCCCAAACTCACAGCATCAATTTGGTTTATTGAATGGGTGAACCCTCATGAGTATCAAAGAAATCCAATTAAATTTTTTTTTGCAGTTCTTTCAGTTTATTAGCATTCTACTGCTAACACTTAAAGCAACATCGTAAAAGCTGTACCTTCTTGATTCTACTTTGAAGTATTTCAATCAGTAGAAACCAATGCGTGTACACTGAAATCTGATTGTGTCTTTCAAGTTCTAAGAAGCTGATAAAAACCATGTTTGCTTTGAAGGTCTATTTTTAACCACCTGTATAATGAAGTATGATGTGAAACTGGAAAATTCAAAGTGTTCCTTTCTGCAAACTCTTGAACTATTGTTTGGAACCATCGAGATGGATGAAAATAGAGCTAAAAAATCAAAGATTTTTTTCTGCTAGGTGAAGTTGTTCAAAATAGAAGCAAGCAGGAACAGCTTTTACTATATTGCTTAAAGAGCTAGTAATAGAAAGTTAATATACTGAAAGAACTGTAACAATTTATTTATTTGACTTCTGTGATAATCTGCAGCATTCACCCATTCAATAATCCAACTTGACACCCCAAGTTTGAGACTCCTAAATTCAATGGTTAGCACACAATAAAAGTTTGAATTCTCTGGTTTTACTTTGTTTGGCACTATAGACATGGATGGAAATTCAGCTAAAAAACAAACAAAGAAACAAACAAAAAACACGTTTTTGGCTAGCTGCTTGAAACGTGAAATACCCATTCAGTTCTCAGTGCTCACTCTGTGGTTTGTTACCGGTTGAGGTACTACTATTCAAAAGCATGCAGTAACAGCTTTTATTATCTCACCTTAGTAGCTATCAGGAGAACAACAATATTCTGAAAGTTCTGCAACAATTTTTTTGTTGGATATTTTGATATTCAGGACGGTTCATCCTTTTACTAATCCCACTTGTATCCCAAGTTTGGGACTCCTAATTTTAATGGTATACATACAGGAAAATTTTGAGTTTTCAGGTTTCATTTTGTATGACAATACAGAGATGGACGTAAATACAGCTAAAAATCAAAGATGATTTCTGGTAGGTGCTTGAAACTTCATACACAACATAAGTTCTAACTGTTATCTCTTTGATATTTTCATTGTCAAAATAGCTCTAGTCAAAGGCAACCAGGAACAGCTTTCTCTAACTGGGTTGTAGGAGCTAGGAGGAAATTTGACATGTACTGAAAGAGCTTTAATACATTTTTTGGTAAGATTTATTTATTTATTCTCAGAAGGATTCATACTTTCTATTAACACGATTTGTTCTCTATGTCTGGTTCTCCAAGTTTCAAGGTTTTGCAGACAGGAACTGTTTGAATTCAGGTGTCCCTTCATTTTACACTATACACGTGGAACAGAATAGACTTACAAATCAAACAATGTTTGTGCTAGCTGCTTGAATCTTGACATACCCGATCAATTCTCAGTGATCATTTTGTAGTTTCTTCCTTAGTGTAAGTACTTCAAAGTTGAATCTCACAGAAACAGCTTTTACTAACTTTCTTTAGGACATAGCAAGAGAATCCCAATATACTGAAAGATCTGCAACAATTTTTTGTTGGATTTCTTTGATACTCAGCAGGTTTACCCTTTCAATAAACCAAATTTCTTCCCCATATTTGTCACTCCTAGGTTCAATTGTTTGCACAAATGAACAGTTTAAATTTTCAGGTTTCACTTTGTTGTACACTATAGACATAGATGCAAATAGAGCTTAAATATTCAACAGGTTGTTGCTAAATGCTTGAAACTTCATTTACACAAACAGAGTTATGTGTTTACTTTTCTTTCTGGTCAAAGAAGTTTTAATAAAATGCACAAAGGAACAGCTTTCTCTATCAGCTCTTTTAGAGCTAGCAGGAAATATCCAATGCAATTAAATGCTGAAGCGTTTAATTGATTTCTTTGATACTCAGCAGGATGCATTTTTCATGAAACACTATTTTCTCCCATTTTTGTTCTTCTATATCAAGGGTGTGCATAATGGAACAGTTTGAATTTTCAGCTTTCACTTCACTTTTCCTACACAGGTGGCTGAAAATAAGCCTCAAATCAAACATGATTTGTGATAGCTGCTTAAACTTGACATACACCATCAGTTTTCTCTTGTGACTCTCTGGTTATCCCTGGTGGAAATACTTGTAAGCAAAAGCAAGCTGATACAGCTTTGTCTAAATTGCTTAAGGAGATAGTCAAAGAACTCTAATATATTGAAAGAGCTGCTACAATTTTTAGGTTGGTTTTTAAATATGTACTTGGGTTCAAGTTTTCATTAAACTTACTTTGTAACCCCAATTTATGAGTCCTAGGATCAATGGTTTCTACAGAAGAACACTTTGAATTTTCTGGTTTCACTTTGTTTTGCACTCTACAGATGGATGAAATAGAGCTAGAAATTAAACACCGAATTTGCTAGATGCTTGAAACTTCACTCAATCAGTTCTCAGTGTTCACTCTGTAATGTTTTCTGGGTTGAAGAATTTCTAAGTGTAAGGATGCAGCAAGAGCTAACACTTACTAACTTTAGAAGCTAGCAGGAGAATTACAATGGACTGAAAAAGCTGAAACATTTTTTTTCTTATAATTATTTGATGCAAAGGAGTGTTCCCACTTTCATTAAATACACTGAAGCCCAAGTTTTGGACCCCTGGGTTCTTGGTTTGCACTCAGGAACCATTTTAATTTTCAGGTTTTACTTTAATTTCCACCATTGAGATGGATTAAAATAGAGCTTCACATCAAACATGGTTTGTGATAGAAGTTTAAAATGTCACACACAAAATCAGTTTCAAGTGTTCACTCTTTTTTTTTTTCTTTTCTGGTCAAAATAGCCCTAGGCACAGGCACACAGGAAGAGCTTTCTCTATCAGTGCTTCAGGAGCTAGCAGAATAATTCCTATATAATGAATGAACTGCAATATTTTTTTCATTGGATTTACGTGACACTCAGAAAGATTTATCCACTCATTGAACATACCTTGTTCTCTAATTTTGGTTCTTCTAGGTTCAACGGTTTGCAGAAAAGAACAGTTTGAATTTTCCTGTTACACTTCATACTGCACTATACAGGTGGTTGAAAATAGACGTGCAAATAAATATGGGTTTTATTAGCTGCTTAAAAGTTGACATAATCAATCAGATTTCAGTGGACACTCTGTGGTTTCTATTTGGTTGTAGCCATTCGAAGTAGAAGCAAGCAGGAACAACTTTTACTATGTTGCTTAAAGAGCTAGTAATAGAAAGCTAATATACTGAAAGAACTGCAACAATTTATTTATTGAATTTCTTTGATACTCTGCAGTATTCACCCATTCAATAAACCAACTTGGTATCCAAAGTTTGAGACTCCTATGTTCAATGGTTAAAATTTGAATTCTCGGGTTTTACTTTGTTTGGCACTATAGACATGGATGAAAATACAGCTATAGATAAAACACGTGTTTGGCTAGCTGCTTGAAACTTGACATACACATTCAGTTCTCAGTGCTCACTCTGTGGTTTGTCATTTATCTTTTCAATAAACACACTTTGTTCTCCAAGTCTGGTTCTCCAAGTTTCAAGGTTTTGCAGAAGGAACAGTTTGAATTCTGAGGTGTCTCTTAGTTTTGCTCAATTCATGTGCAATAAAATAGACCTTCAAATCAAACACAGTTTTTTTCTAGCTGCTTCAGTCTTCACATACCCAAACACTTCTTAGGGCTCACTCTGTTTTTTGTTCCTTGTGTAAGTATTTCTAAGCAGAAGCATGCAAAAACAGCTTTTACTAACTCGCTTTAGGAGATATCAAGAGAATCCTAATGTACTGAAAGTGCTGCACAATTTATTTTATTTTATTTTTTTTGGTGGATTTCTTTGATACTTGCCAGGGTTCACCCTTTCAATAAACCCACTTTGTTCCCAAGTTTGGCACTTCTATTTTCAATGGTTTGCACACTGAAACAATTTAAATTTTCTGGTTTCACTTTGTTTTGCACTATAGGCATTGATGCAAAAAGAGCTTCAAAGCAAACATAGTTTTTGCCAAATGCTTGAATCTTCACACACATACAGTAAGTATTATGTGGTCACTTTATTTTATTTCTGATCAAGAAGTTTTAAGAAGAGTCACACAGGAACAGCTTTCTCTATCAGCTCTTTTGAAGCTAGTAACAAATATCTAGGGAAATTAATGAGCTGAAATTTTTTTTTCATTTAATTTCATTGATACTCTGCAGGATGCATTTTTTCATGAAACACATGTTGTTCTCCCATTTTGTTCTAGGTTCAATGGTGTGAAGTAATGATCAGTTTGAATTTTCAGGTTTCACATCATTTTACTCTATACAGGTGGTTCAAAATAGAGCCTCAAATAAAACACAGTTTGTGGTAGCTGCCTTTAACTTGACATACAGTATAAGTTTTCTTTTGTTACTCTATGGTCTTTCCTGGTTGAAGTATTTCTAATAAAAATCAAGCAGGAACAGCTTTTACTAAGTTGCTTAGGAGCTATCATTGGAATGCTAATATACTGATAGAGCTGCAAAAAAATTTGGGTGGAATTTTTGATACATGGCTGGGTTCACACTTTCACTAAACCCACTTTGTACCCTATGTTCAGGACTCCTAGGTTTAATTGATTGCATAGAGGATGACTTTAAATTTTCTGATTTCAATTTGTTTTGCACAATAGGGATGGATGGAAATACAGCCAGAAATGAAACACGGTTTTTTGAAAGTCCTTGAAAATTCACACACACAATCATTTCTCAGTCTCATTCTGTGATTTGTTCTTGGTTGAAGAATATCTTAGAAGAATCATGCAGGACCAGCTTTGAGTTACTATAGTTAGGAGGTAGCAGGAGAATCACATTGTACTGAAAAACACTAAAACAATCTTATTCATTGGAATTATTGGATACTCGATGGGTTTCATCTTTCAGTAAAAACACTGAAGCCCAAGATTTGTACTCCTAGGCTCAATGGTTTTCATACAGGATCAGTTTGAATTTTCATAACTCACTTTGTTTTCCATAATAAAGATTGATGACAATAGATCTACAAATCAAACATGGTTTGTGGTAGATGCTTGAAGCATCACACATACAATCACTTTTAAGTATTCACTCTGTGGGCCTTCCTCATCACAATAGCCCTAAGTACAAGTATTTAGGAAAAGCTTTTTATATCAGTGCTTCAGGAGCTAGCAGAAAATTTCTCGTGTACTAAACGAGCTGCAAAATTTTTTTCATTGGATTTCTTTGATCCTCAGATAGATTTATCCTTTTACTGAACACACTTTGTTATCCAATTTTGCTTTTCCTAGATTTAAGGGTTTGCCGAAGGAACAGTTTGAATTTTCTGGATTCGCTTCATTGTGTACTATATAGGTGGTTGAAAACAGACCTGAAATGCCAACATGGTTTTTGTTAGCTGCTTAAAACTTGACATACACAATCAGATTTCAGTGGAAACTCTGTGGTTTCTTTCTGGTTTACATACTTTGAAGCAAAAGCAATCAGGTACAGCTTTTATTATGATACTTTAAGAGTTATCAATAGAATGATAATACACTGAAAGAACTGCAACCTTTTTTTTATTTCTTTGATACTTGTCTGGATTCACCCTTTCAATAAACCAACTTGATACCCCAAGTTAGAAACTCTGTTTCAATTGTAGGCACACAGGAAAAGTTTGAATTTTTCGGTTTTACTTTGTTTGGCACTATAGCCATGGAGGAAATACAGCTACACATCAATCATGTATTTCACTCGCTGCTTGAAACTTGACATAAAAAAAATCAGTTCACAGTGCTAACTCTGTGGATTGTTCTTGGTTTATGTACTACTATGAAAAAGCATGCAATAAAAGCTTTTACTATCTCACATTAGTAACTAGAAAAGACTCTCAAAGTAGTGAAAATGCTGCAACAAAATTTTTTTCATTGGAATTCGTTGATACTCAGCATGGTTTAACATTTCACTAAACCCACTTGTAGCCCAGGTTTGGGATTCTTAGGTTTAATTGTTCACACACAGGAACAGTTTGAGATTTCAGGTTTCACTTTGTCACTACAGAGATGGAAGCAAATACAGCTAAAAGTCAAAGATGGTGTCTTTGGGGTGCTTGAAACTTTACAGACACCTTCAGTAATAAAGGTTCACTATATGGTATTTTCATCTTCAAAATAGCTCTAATCAAAGGCACCCAGAAACAGCTTTCTCTAAGAGCATTTTAAGAGCTAGGAGGAAGAATCACATGTACTGAAATAGCTTTAGTAAATTTGTCTGTGAATGTTTTTGATACTCAGATGGATTCATCCTTTCACTAAACACACTTTGTTCCCTAAGTTTGTTTCTCCTGGTTTCAAGTGTTTGCAGACAGGAACAGTTCGGATTCTCAGGTTTCTCTTAGATTTGCACTATACACGTGTAAGAAAATAGACCTGCAAATAAAACACTGCATTTGCTTCCTGCTTGAATCTTGACATATCAAATCTCTTCTCAGTGCGCAATTTGTGGTTTGTTCCTTGTGTTCAAAGCTGAAGCACGCAGAAAGAGCTTTTACCAACTCGCTTTAGGAGATAGCAACTGAATCCCAATATAGTGAAAGAGCTGCAACAATTTTTTTTCTTGGATTTCTTTGATACTCAGCAGGTTTTTACACTTTCATAAACCCACGTTTTTTCCTCAAGTTTGGCACTGCTAGTTTCAACAGTTTGCTCACAAGAAGGGTTTGAATTTTAGGGGTTCACTTTTTTTCCACTATAGACATAGATGCAAATAGAACGTCCAATCAAACATGGTTGTTCATAAATACTTAAATATTCATACAATCAGATTTATGTGGTCACTCTATGGTATTTCTTTTGTCAAAGAAGTTTTAAGAAGAGGCACATAGGAACACTTTTCTCTATCAACTCTTTCAGAGCTAGAAAAAATATGTAATGCAATTAATGAGCTTTAATAATTTTTATTTGATTTCATTGATAATCAGCAGGATTCATCTCTTCATGAAACACGTGTACCCCCATTTTGGTTCTTCTAGGTTCAACCATGTTAAGAAATGAACAGTTTGAATTTTTAGGTTGTACTTCTTTTTACTCTATACAGGGGTTGAAAATAGAGTTTCCAATCAAACACAGTTTGTGGTAGATGCTTAAACTTGACATACACAATCATTTTTCCTTGTCACTCTGTGGTTTTTCTTGTTGAAAATACTTTTAAGCAAAAGGAAGCAGGAACAACTTTTACTAAGTTGCTTTAGGAGCTACCAGGAAAATCCTAATATATTGAAAGAGCTGCAACAATTTTTAGGTTGGATTTTTGATACGTGGCTTGGTTCACCCTTTCAAGAAACACACTTTGTACCCCATATATAGGACTCCTAGGTTCAATGGTTTTTACAGAGTAATACTTTGAATCTGGTTTCACTTTGTTTTGCACTATAGGGATGGATGGAAATACAGTTACAAATCAAAAACTGTTTGTGCTAGATGCTTGAAACTTCACTCACACAATCAGTTCTCAGTGCTCACTCTGATTTTTTTTTCCAGTTTGAAGAATTTCTAAGCAGAAGCACGCAGGAACAGCTTACACTTACTAAATTTAGGAGCTAGCAGGATAATCACAATGTACTGAAAAAGCTAAAACAATTTTTTTCTTAGAAATGTTTGATATTCTGAAGTGTTCCTCCTTTCACTAAAAATATTGAAGCCCATGTTTTTGACTCTTAGGTTCAATTGCTTGCACACAGCAACTGTTTGAATTTTCAGGTTTCCGTTTTTTTTTTTTTTAGATTGAGATGGATGAAAATAGAGCTACAAATCAAACATGCTTGAAACCTCACACACACACAATCAGTTCTAAGTGGTCACTCTGTGTTTTTCAATTCCTGATCAAAATAGCCTAAGCTCAGGTACATAGAAACAGCTTTATCTATCAGTGATTCAGGAGCTTGCAGGATAATTCCCATGTACTGAATGAGTTGCAACATTTTTTTCCCCATTGGATTTCTTGTATACTCAGAAGGATTTATTTTTTCACTCAATACACTTTGTTCTCCAATTTTGTGTGTGAAGTGTGTGATGTTTTGAGCTCCTAGCAGAAACTATCTTTAACTTTTAGCTCTATTTTCCATCCAGCTCTGTAGTGCCAAACCAAAGTTCAATGGTTTCCAGAAAGGAAAAGTTGGAATTTTTTGGTTTCAATTCATTCTGAATTATATAGGTGTTTGAAAATAGACCTTAAAAGCAAACATGATTTTTGTTAGCTTCTTAAAACTTGACATACACAATCAGATTTCAGTGGACACTCTGTGGTTTCTACTGGTTGAAGTACTTCAAATCAGAAGCAAGCAGGTACATATTTTACTATGTTCTTTAAGAGTTAGCAATAGAATGCTAATAAAGTGAAAGAACTGCAACAATTTTTTTAATTGCTTTGATAATCATGAGGGTTCAACCATTCAATAAATCAACTTGATATCCCAAGTTAGGAACTACTATATTGAATGGTGCACAAGAAAAGTTTGAAATTTCAGGTTTTACATTGTTTGGCATTATAGACATGGATGGAAACACTGATACACATCAAACACATTTTGAATAGCTGCTTGAAATTTGACATACACAATAAGATCTCAGTGCTCACTCGTGTTTTGTTCCTGGTTGATATGCTACTTTGTTAAAGCATGCAGTAACAATTTTTACTATATCACCTTAGTAGCTAGCAGGAGATTCAAAATATACTGAAAATGCTGTAACATTTTTTTTTCATTGGATGTCTTTGATACTTGTCAGTGTTCAATCTTTAACTCAAGTCACTTGCATCCCAAGTTTTGGACTCCTAGTTCTAATGGTTTGCACACAGGAACAGTTTGAGTTTTCAGGTTTCACTTTGTTTGGAACTACAGAGATGGTTGGAAATAGAGCTAAATTTCAAAGATGGTTTCTGCTAGGTGCTTGAGACTTAACAAACACCATCAGTTATAAGGGTTCACTGTATGCTATTTTCATCTTCAAAATAGCTCTAATCAAAGGCACCAAGGAACTGCTTTCTTTGAAAACAATTTAGGAGCTTAGATGAAAATACACATGTACTGAAAGAGCTTTAATAAAATTTTGTAATTTTTTTGATACTTCAATGGATTAATTCTTTCACTAAACACACTGATATCTCCGAGTCTGGTTATCCATGTTTCAAGGGTTTGCAGACAGGAGAAATTTGAATGCTCAGGTAACTCTTTATTTTGCACTAAACACGTGAAAGAAAATAGACCTGCAAATCAAACACTGGTTGTGCTAGCTGCTTTAATTTGACATACTCAATGACATCTCAGTGCTCACTTTGTGGTTTGTTCCTTGAGTAAGTACTTCAAAGCTGAAGCACGCATAAGCAACTTTTACTAACTCGCTTTAGGTGATAGCAAGAGAATCCCAAAGTACTGAAAGAGCTGCAACAATTTTTTTGGATGGAATTATTTAAAACTCAGTAATAAACCAATTTTGTTCTCCATGTTTGTTACTTTTAGGCTCAACGGTTTGCACACAAGTACTATTTGAATTTTCAGGTTTCATTTTGTTTTGCACTATAGACATGGATGCAAATAGAGCTTAAAAACAAACATGGTTGTTGCTAAATGCCTGAAACTTCACACAGATAATCAGATTTATGTGGTCACTTTATGTTTTTTTTCTGGTCAAAGAAATTTTATGAAGAGGCACACAGGAACAGCTTTCTCTATCACTCTTTCAGAGCTAGCAAAAATATCCAATGCAATTAGTGTGCTGAAATATTTTTTTTTCAATTGATTTCATTGACACTCAGCAGAATGCATCTTTTCATGAATCAAGTGTTGTTCTCTCATTTTGGTTCTTCTAAGATCAAGTGTGTGCAGAAAGGAACAGTTTGAATTTTCAGGTTTTTCTTCATTTTACTCTATACAGGTGGATGAAAATCGAGCCTCAAATAAATATGATTTGTGGTAGCTGCTTAAAACATGACATACACAATGAGTTTTCACTTGTAACTCTGTGGTTTTTCCTGGGGAAAGTACTTTTCAAGCAAAAGCAAGTAGGAACAGCTATACTAATTTGCTTTAGCAGCTAACAGAATAATGTTAATATACTGAAAAACCTGCAACAATTTTTAGGCTAGATTTTTGATGTGTGGCTGATTCACCCTTTAACTAAACCTACTTTGTACCCCAAGTTGAGGACTCCAAGGTTCAATTGTTTGTACAGAGGAACACTTTGAATTTTCTGTTTTAACTTTGTATTGCTCTATTGGGAAGAATAAAAATACAGCTACAAATCAAACATGTTTTTTGCTAGAGATGCTTGAAACTTCTCTCACACAATCAATTCTTCATGGACACTCTGTAATTTGTTCCACATTGGAGATTTTCTAAGCAGAAGCAAGTAGGAACTGCTCAGAATTACTAACTTTAGGAGCTACCTGGAGAAACACAATGTACTGAAAAAGGTTAAAAAAAAAAATCTTAGAATCATTTGCTACCTGGACGTATTCCCTCTTTCAGTAAAAACACTGAAGCCCAAGTTGTGGACTCCTAGGTTCAATGGTTTTTATTCAGGAACAGTTTGAATTTTCAGGCTTTACTCTGTTTTTTCACTATATGAATGGATGGAAATTGACCTGCAAATCAAACATGATTGTTCTCGATAGTTGAATCTTCACACACAGGATCATTTCTAAATATTCACTCTGTGGTTAGTTCCTGGTAAAATAGCTCTAAGCAGAGGTATGCTGGAAATGCTTCATCTCTCAGTGCTTCAGCAGTTATCAAGAAATTTCACATGGACAGAAAGAGCTGCAAAATTTTGTTCATTGTATTTTTTTATACTTTGCAAGATTTATTCTTTCAAAATGCACATTGTTCTTCAAGTGTTGTTTTCCTTGATTCAAGTGTTTCCAGACAGCAATAATATGAATTTTAAGGTTTCTGTTTATTTTGCACTATACATGTGGATGAAAATAGAACTTCAAATGAAATACATTTGGGCTAACTGCTTGAAAATTGACATACACAATGAGTTCTCAGTGCTCACTCTGTGGTTTGTTCCTGGTTGAAGTACTTCTGAGCAGAAACCCACAAAAACTTCTTTTACTAACTCACATTAAGAGCCAGAATGAGAATCCTAATGTACTGAATGATCTGTAAAAAAAATTTTATTGGAATACTGTGATACTCGGCAGGGTTCATCTTTTCCCTAAATACACTTTGTACCCCATGTTTGGGACTCCTATGTTAAGAGTTTGCAAACAGGAACCATTTAAATTTTTAGTTTTCACTTTGTATGGCACTATAGAGATGGATAAAAATAAAGCTACAAATCAAACATGGCTTGAGCAAGATGATGGAAATTTCAAACACACAATCACTTCTCAGTATTCATGCTGTTATTTGTTCTAGATCAAGTAGCTCTGAGCCGAATCATGTAGGAAGAAGTTTTACTAACTTGTGTTAGGAGAGAGAAGGAGCATCCCAATATAATGAAAGAGCTGCCAAAATTTTTTCATTAGGGTTTTCTTTTGGATCTTTGGCTGTGGTCAGACTTTCACTATACCCACTTTGTACACCAAGTTTTGTACTCATTGGTTCAATAGTTCTCACACAGGAACAGTTTGAATTTTCAGATTTTACTTGGTTTTGCATATAGAGATTGGTGGAAAGAGAGGTACAAATCCAACACCATTTGTGCAAAGCTTTTGAATCTTCATGCAAACAGTATGTTCTAAGTATTTACTCTGTGGTTTGTTTCTGCTCAAAGTAGGTCTAAGCAGAGGCATGTGGAAACTGCTTTGTCTATCACCACTTTATAATCCAGCCGCAAATTTCCTCAGACTGAAAAACAGCAAAACATTGCATTGCATTTTGTTGATAATCAGCAGGATTCATCCATTCACTAAACAACTTTTTTTTAAAGTTTTGTTTTCCTAAACTCAAGGATTTGCACATAAGAACAGTTTGAATTTTCAGGTTGAATTCATTTTGCAGTATATATGTGGAATAAAATGGAACTCCAATCAAAATGGTTTGTGCTACCTGCTTGAAACTTGACATACACAATCACTTCTTGTTGCTAACTCTGTGCTTTATTCTTGGTTTTAGTTGTTCTACTGAAAAGCAAACAGAAACAGCTTTTGCTAACACACATTAGATACTAGCAGGAAAATGCCAATTAACTGATGGAGCTCAAAAATTTTTGTAATTCTTTGATACTTGCTAGGGTTCACCCTTTCACTAAACCAATTCTGTACCCCAATTTTGGGACTTCTATGTACAAGGATTTGCACACAGGAACAGTTTGAATTTTTATGTTTCATTTTTTTTTTTTTTTTTTTTGCATTATCAAGATGGATGAAAGTAGAGCTACAAATCAAACTCGGTTTGTGCTAGCTATTGGAAACATGACATAAAGTATGTCCCAGTGCTTACACTTGGTATCTTCTTGGGTAAAGTAATCCTAAGCAGAAGAGCAGGAACATCTTCTATTAACTCGCTAAAAACCTAGAACCAGACATCCTATATACTGAAAGAGCTGAAGAAATTTTTTCTGGGATAAATTCGATTCTAGGCAGGTTTCAACCTTTTTCTATACCCCCATTGTACCCCATGTTTGGGACTCCTTGGTTGAACGGTTTGCACACAGGAACAGTTTAAATTTTCAGTTTTCACTTGGTTTTGTACTAGAAAGATGGACATAAATAGAGAAATCAAACACAGTGTGTGCGAGATGCTTCAAACTTCACAAGTACAGTTAATATTTTGTGTTCACTCTGTGCGTTTTCATGGTCAAATTATCTCTAAGCAGAGGTACAATGAAACAACTTTGACTATCAATGCTCTCCCAGCTAGTAGGGACATTTCTGTGGACTGAAAGAAGTGCAAATTTTTTGTTGTTGTTGAAATTGTTAGGCACTTGCCAGAATAAGACTTTAATAACCACATTTTGTTCCCCAAATTGGGTTCTCCTAGGTTCAAGATTTTTCAGACAGAAACATTTTGAATTTTCAGTTTTCACTTCATTTTCCAGTAAAGAGGTGGATGAAAATAGAGTTGCATACCAAAAACAATTTGAGCTTCCTGCTTGTACCCTCACACAAACAATCAGTTCTTAGTGCTCACTCTGTGGTTTTTCCTGGTTGAAGTATTTTAAGCAAAAGAACACAGGAACAGATTTTACTATCTCACATTAGGAGCTACCAGGGGAATCCCAATATTCTGAAAGTGGTGCAACAATATTTTAATTGGATTTGGTTGATACTCAGCAGAGTTAACCCTTACACTAAATTCACTGTGTAACTTAATTTTGGGATTACTAGGTTCAATGGTTTGAACACAGACAATGTATCAATTTTCAGGTTTCACTTTGTTTTGCAATATATGGATGGATGGAAATAGCGCTCCAAATCAAACACAGTTTGTACTAGATGATTGAATCTTCAAACACACAATCACTTTTAAATGTTCACTCTGTGGTTTGTTCCTGGTCAAAATAGATCTAAGCAGAGGCATGCTGGAAATGCTTCCTTTCTCAGTGCTTTAGCAGCTAGCAGGAAAATTCACATCGACAGAAAGTGCTGCAAGTTTTTGTTCATTGGATTTCTTTGATACTCAGCAGATGTAATTCTTTCACTAAATACACTTTGTTTTCCGAGTTTTATTTTCCTATATTCAAAGGTTTGCAAACAGAAATACTTTGAATTTTCAAATTTGAATTTGTTTTACACTATGCAAGTGGATAAAAATACAGCTGCAAATCAAACGCAATCTGGGCTACTTGCATGAAATTTGAAATATGCACTTCTTTCTCAGTGCTCACTCTGTGGTTTGTTCCTGCTTGACGTACTTCTAAGCAGAAGCATGCAAAAACAGCTTTTACTAACTCTCATTAAGAGCCAGCAGAAAATTTCCAATGTACTAAAAGCTCTGCTACATTTTTTTTTTGTTAGATTTCTTTTATGCATGGAAGGTTTGCCCTTTCCCTAAATACACTTTGTACCACATGTTTGAGACAAATAGGTTTAGAGTTTGCAAACAGGAACCATTTGAATTTTTGGTTTCACTTTGCATGGCACTATAGAGATGGACAAAATACAGCTACAAATCAATTATGGTTTGTGCTAGATGCTCAAAATTTCACACACACACAAACACTTCTCAGGGTTTACTCTGTGGTTTGTTGTAGGTCAGGTAACTCTAAGCAGAAGCTTGCAGGAACAGATTTAACTAACTTGCTTTAGGAGCTAGATTAGGAATCCCAATGTACTGAATGAGCTGCCAGAATTTTTATATTGAATTTTTTGATACTTGGCTGCAATCTGCCTTTCTCTATACCCACTTGGTCCACCAAGTATTGTACTATTTAGTTCAATGGTTCAGATAGTAGGTTAATTCCCGTGGATTGAAATAGCTGCAATATTTTTTTGTTGCATTTCTTTGGTAATCCACAGGATAACAGTTTTCAATAACCACACTTTTTTCTCCAAATTTGCTTCTCCTAGGCTCAAGGGCTTTCAGAGAGGAACACTTTGAATTTTCAGGTTTTACTTCACTTTGCACTTAACAGGTGGATGAAAATAGAGCTGCAAACCAAACACAGTTTGTGCTACCTGCTTGTAACTTGACATACACAATCAGTTCTCAGTGGTCACTTTGTAGATTGTTCCTGGTTGAAGTACTTCTAACTAGAAGTATGCAGGAAGAGCTTTTACTTACTCACATTAGGATTCCAATATACTGAAATAGCTACAGAAATATAAGTTGGATTTTATTGATACTCTTTGAACTCATGTTGTACGTTAAGTTTGGGATTACTAAATTAAACCGTTTGAACACAATAAATGTATAAAATTTCAGGTTTCACTTTGTTTTGCACTATAGAGATGGATAGCAACAGAGCTACAAATCAAACAAGGTTGCACTAGATGCGTGAAACTTCACACACACACTCAGTTCTAAATGTTCACTCTGTGGTTTGTTCCTTGTCAAAGTAGATCTAAGCAGAGGCATGCTGTAAATGCTTCCTCTCTCCGTGCTTTAGCAGCTAGCAGGGAAATTCGCATGGACTGAATGAGCTGCAAAATTTTGTTCATGGATTTCTTTGATACTCTGTAGCATTTATTCTTTCAATAAGCACACTTTATTCTCCAACTGTTGTTTCTCTATACTCAAGATTTTCCAGACAGGAATTTTTTGAAGTTTCAGGTTTTAATTTATTTTACACTATGCAAGTGGATAAAAATACAGCTGCAAATCAAACATGGTTTGGACTACTTGCTTGTAAGTTGACATACACAATCCATTCTCAGAGCTCACTTTGTGGTTTGTTCTTGTTTGAAGTACTTCTAAGTAGAAGCATGCAAAAAAAAAAAAAAAAAGCTTTTACTAACTCTCATCAAGAGTTAGCAGTGGAATCCCAATGTACTGAAAGATCTGCAACTTTTTTTTTTTTTTTGGTTGGATTTCTTTGAGAAGTGGCAGGGTTCACCATTTTCCTAAATACACTTTGTACCTCATGTTTATGACTCCTAGGTTTAGAGTTTGCAGACAGGAATCATTTGAATTTTCAGGTTTCACTTTGTATGGCACTATAGAGATGGATAAAAATACAGCTATATATCAAACACGGTTTGCACTAGATGCTGGTAATTTCACACACACTTCTCAGTGTTCACTCTGTGGTTTGTTGTAGGTCAAGTAACTCTAATCAGAAGCATGCAGGAACAGCATTTGCTGACTTGTTTTAGAATATAGAAGGGGAATCCCAATGAACTGAAAGAGCTGCCACATTTTTTTTCATTGGCTTTTATTTATTTATTTATTTATTTTTGAACCTTAGATGTGGTCTGCCTTTCTCTATACGAACTTTGACCACTAAGTATTGTAGTTCTTGATTCAACAGTTTGCACACAGGAACAGTTTGAATTTTCAGGTTGAATTCGTTTTGCACTATACAGGTGGAATAAAATGTAATTCAAATGAAACCTGATTTGTTTTACCTACTTGAAACATGGCATACACAAACAGTTCTCATTGCTATCTCTGTGGTTTGTTCTTGTTTGAAGTGGTACTAAGCAAAAGAACATAGAAACCCATTTTCCTTACTCCCATTAGATGCTAGCAGGACAATGCAAATTTACTGATGGTGCTTAAAAATTTTTTTATTAGATTATTTTGATTTTTGCTAGGTTTCAAACTTTCACTAAACCAAATTTGTACTTCTATTTTAAGACTCCTAGGTTCAAGGGTTTGCACATAGGAACAGTTTGAATTTTATGTTTCAATTTGTTTTGCATTATAGAGATGGATGGAATTAGAGCAACAAATGAAACACGGTTTGTGCTAGCTTTTTGAAAGTTGACAAACACAATGATTTGTCAGTGCTCAGTCTGTGGTTTCTTCTTGGGTTGAGTATTTCTAAGCAGCAACGCACAGGAACATCTTCTATTAAGTCACTTAGGAGCTGGCACCATAAACCCAGTATACTGAAATAGCTGAAACAATATTTTCATTGGATTTCTTTGTTAGTAGGAAGGGTTAACATTTTCTCTATACCTATATTGTCCCCCATGGTTGGAACTACTTGGTTGAATGGTTTGCCCACAGGAAGCATTTGACTTTTCAGTTTACACTGTGTTTTGTAGTATAAAGATGGTCAGAAACAAACAACAAATCAAACATGGTTTGTGTAATATGACATAAATTTCACAAACACAATCAGTTTTAAGTGTTTACTCTGTGTTTGTTTTTTCATGGTCACAGTAGCTTTAAGTGGAGGCATGCCAGAGTACCTTTCACTACCAGTAATTTCACAGCTACAATATAATTTCCCGTGGACTGTAATAGCTGCAATATTTTCTTGTTATTGTATTTCTTTGGTAATATGAAAGATAACAATTTTCACTAACCACACTTTGTTCTCCAAATTTCATTCTTTTAGGTTCAAGGGTTTTCAGAGAGGAACCCTTTGAATTTTCAGGTTTTACTTCATTTTGCACTAAACAGGTGGATGAAAATAGAACTGCAAACCAAATACAGTTTTTGCTACCTGCTTGTAACTTGACATACACAATAAGTTCTCAGAGCTCACTCTGTGGATTGTTTCTGATTAAAGTAATTCTAAGCAGAAGCACGTAGGAACAGCTTACACAAACTCACATTCATAGCTAGCAGTTACACAAAATCACATTCATAGCTAGCAGGAGAATCCCAATATAATTAGAGTTGCAACAATTTTTTATTTGGATTTTATTGATACTCAGCAGGGTTCATCCTTTCACTAAACTCACTTTGTACATTAAGTTTGGAATTACTTGTTTCAATGGTTTGAACACATGAAATGCATGAATTTTCAGGTTTAACTTTGTTTTGCACCACATGGATAGATGGACCAGAGCTACAGCTCAAACAAGGTTGTGCTAGATATTTGAATCTTCACAATCAGTTCTAATTGTTCACTCTGTGGCTTTTTCCTTGTCAATTTAGCTCTAAGCAGAGGCATGCTGGAAATGCTTCCTCTCTCAGTGCTTTAGCAGTTAGCAGAAAATTTCACAATGACTTAAAGGTCTGCAAAATTTTGTTCATTGTATTTCTTTGGTACTCTGCAGGATTAATTCTTTCACTAAACACACTTTGTTCTTCAAGTGTTGTTTTCCTAGATTCAAGTGTTTGCAGACAGCAATAGTACAAATTCTCAGGTATCACTTCATTTTGCATTATACACATGAATGAATATAGAACTGCAAATCAAACATGGTTTGGCTAGATTCTTGAAAATTGACATACACAATTAGTTCTCTGTGCTCACTCTGTGGTTTGTTGCTGGTTTAACTACTTCTAAGCAGAAGCCAGAAAAATGTCTTTTAATATCTCCCATTAAAAGCTAGCTTGAGAATCCCAAAATACTTAAAGATCTCTAACAATTTTTGCATTGAATTTCTTTCATACTTGGCATGGTTTAACCTTATCCTAAATAAAATTTGTACCTTAAGTTTGGGACCCCTGGAAACTGCAATCAGGAACCCTTTGAATTATCAAGTTTCACTTGTTTGGAAATATAGAGATGGAT
>NW_026005625.1:0-6591 GCF_001458135.2 Marmota marmota marmota | reverse complement strand
ATATATATATATATATATATATATATATATATATGAATAGGGAAAGAGAGGGTCTGTGGCAGACCCCATCTTCTAAAATTTTTAGAGTTGAGGACAGGTTTATTGATCTGTGGCTTCAAATGAGATAAGTGAGAGCTGATAGGAAAGAAACTGCTTCCCAGGATGAGTGCATAGGGAATGAACAAATGCTGCACACTTGCAGATGCTGAAAGATGTCCAAAGAGATTCTGTAACATGGTTGCTAGAAATAACTATCACCGGATGTCTAATGGAAGACAGTTTATGTAACAAAATCAAATGGAATACAGTATCACTAATCAGAAATTATTTATTGTTTTTCCTCAAGATTGAATCTGGAAAAAATCTGATTCATCACTTACTTTTATCATTGACCACTTAATTTATGTGATCAAATATTTCTTAAACAACTTATAAAAATATTTTTTAGTTTTAGAACATTTGATTAATTATGATCATTGGTAGTTTTTTAATTGATCAAAAAAGATAATATTTTCTACAAAATGTATTCATTATGAAAAGAATACAATAATTAAAACATTTTGATTTGTTTCTATAATGCAATACTTTGGATCAATAAAATGTATTTCTAATGATGAGAAAAAATGCCCTCATTCCAATATATGTTAGATAATAAGAATATAAATACTAGTGTAACAGGTGATTCCACATTTGAAAGAATAGAAATAGAAAATTAACTGATTCAATCTATGTCTTTATATATTCATTTCTCTATACATCTATCATTTCTTTTTTTTCACTATCTGATTTTCAATGATAGTTATCTTTAGAGGTTAAAATTATGGGGGGCTATCCTATTAATTATACAATCAATATTTTACATTTTTAAATTTGAGGCATGTTCATTTATAATTTAAAGTATATCTCTACCAAGTAAATTATATTTCATCAATTTTAATTTTTTATGACAAATTTGTATGAAGAAATACTGTGGATAATTAAAATCACAGATTTTTTTTCCACCAGGAAATTGTTATCAGCAATCATATTTCAACCACCAAAGAGCAGTAATTTGGCAGGAGAAAGTCATAATGACAGGGGTGTACAAAAAAGACATTTAATTTGTTGAAGAATTTACAAGGCAGAGAAAGGCATCAAACAGAGAAATAATAAAGGAAATGCTGTACTAGATAGATAATCATATATTAGTTTCATAAATTGTCATAAAAATTACCACAAACTAGGTGGCTTACAAAAATTGAAATTTGTTCCCTCAGCATTCAGGAGACCAGAAGTCTGTAATCAAAGTGTTAACCTCCTGGGTTTCTTTGGGAGCTCTGAGGAAGATTTCATTCTTTCTCTCCTTGAACTTCCTATGACTATTGGAAACCCTTGGTGTTCTGGGATATACAGATTTTTATCACCAAAATCTTTAGTTCTGTCTTCCCATTGATTTTTCCTTTGTGTATCTGTCACTGTGTCCAAATCTTCTCCTTCTAAGTCTTTTAAAGAGACGGGTCATTGAATTTATGACCCATCCTTTATCCAAGATGATTCCATATCAAGATAGTCACTTATGGGGAAATTTCTACTTATTTATGAGTAGCTGTTTGAAGGGATAAAAAGTCTGGAGCCTCAGTCAAATGAAAAGGATAAGATCTCAATATTTTCAGGAGGTCCCCTCCTTTTTAATAGTATTTTCTTGACCAAAACAATGTTTATTTCAAACACAGTCTCCTTCAACCTAACACTTACTGGAAATATATGGGGCAAAGACCCTCTTCTAAAACCCATTCTCTATACAGTTTTTTATGTAGCATTCCACCCTGAAGTAATAACTGGGGGAGCAGGTGGCCTCTGCTATATCCCTGCCTGCAGGATTTTCCCACAATCAAGGCACCTTCACACTTACACCACGTGTTGCAAGAGATGTGGTGTCTGAATGTTAGCCTGCTTAGCACAATATTGCCATTACCATCACCAGTGTATAATAAGCTAAACAGAAATTATTTCACAGTATAAATTAGAATGTTTGTTATTTTTATTTATAATCACACTCAGGTTGTATTTTAGCTTACATAACAATAAATGCAGAGCATTTCTTAAGTTGTATATTTTGAGCTTTGATGTTGAAGCTTGAACTGAGGGGGAAATACAATCTATATGCAACAAAATGTTCTATGAAACTTAGAAAAATTGTGAATTTATTCATTTTCTAATTCTATAGACATGAATGTGAGGAATATAAAAATATCAAGACTATATTTTCACCACTAGAGATAATAGTCAAAAACCAACTGGTTATTTTTATAATGGTTTTTGTCATTGGTAATATGTTATGATGGTATTAAAATTTCATAAATCCCAAGATTTTATTTTATTTTGTATAGATATTTTTGCACTTCACCATTTTGAGAAGGAATATAACTTAAGAGACAAAAAATGAAATTGTTGATTTTATATATTTCTCTGGAGAGAAATGTAAAGAGAACTATTACTGAAACCATTTTTCAAACTTCTTTAGTACAATCTATTTTTAATGCAATATTTTTTTCTAGAGAGCAACAAAAAAATATTACTGATCTGATTTTTGCAAAGGACAAATTTCCTAAAGTATAGTAACTTCTTCTATCAGATTCAAGGTAAGAAGAGCAGCAGTATGGTGGTATTGATAATAGATGACTACTAACACAAGGCCAACTGAAAATATGCTCATTTGCCAACAGATCTATCATTCTGCAGAACATATTTCTCATGTTCACCCTGGAGCAATCATCTCTGTGCCCTCATTTATTTATTTATTTTTAATGAACATAATCTTTCTAAATATTTATGGAATACAGTATTATAGTTTGATACACATTCAGAATCTTGTAATGATAAAATAAAGGTAACTAGCATTTCCATGCCTCAAATATTCTCACTGACAGCAGTACAACCATATTAGGGCAGAAATATTTTCTGTGAGTTTGTGTGTACATCCTTCATTTTTTGCTTTTCATATATGGTTTGCTGAGTCAATTCTTATAAAAATCTTTCCAATTTTTTTTTTTTTTGCATTGGGGATTTAAGGCAGGAGTACTTTACCACTGAGCCATATCCTCATTCCTTTTTATTTTTTTTAAGGTTTTAACAAGTTTCTTATGGCCTCATTATGTTGCTAAAGCTTACCTAGAACTTGTGATCCTCCTGTGTCATTTCCCCAAGTTATTCAGATTACAGGCATGTACCAGCAACACAAAGAGAATTCATAATTTCAATTCACACTTTGATAGACATCTATGCAGATAATTACCAAAATTACCAAAGTTTATGCTTGCTTATACTGACTGACCTTGCCCAATATTTTATTACTCACACTCACACACTAGAAAAATAAAATATTAGCAAATATTCACAGTATACATTTATTTATTAAAAATAATAATCTACAAAAATAAAGACATTATAAGATGTAGATTAAAAAAAGAAAATTTATAAAATGCAAAATAAATACAAATAAAAGGACATTTTATTTTCTTATGGTATCATTTGAAGTATAGCATCTAATGTAGGGACAGATTGATCATTTTTAAGGTAATATTTTGTTACATTGATTTCTGAGATAGGTTTTCAATATTATCTATAGCTATTATGTTTCAGAAGATATGAGGAAAACAAGAGTTTATTTGAAATTTAAAAAAAAAAGAAGAAATTTTACCTTGATTGAAGACATACTGTGTCAATCACACATTTTGTACACTAACCATATCATTTAGTCCTTACAAATCCCTGTAAAGATACTGTTTTTATTCATAATTTTTAGTTTAGGAGAAAGTAGCTTAGAAGATGCTCCAATTACACATAAATGTTGAAGAATTAACGCAAAGCCAGGTTCTAATAATAATGAATCCTATTACTTGAACCTTTATTCTGTCTGAACCTAATGCAAATGCCACCTTAGTCTCAGTTATGTAAAAAACAATCAACCTGGATTATTGAGAATAGATATTTTCCAAATGACCCTCTACAGATGTGCCTCCATCTCAAAGTGCCTCCATGAGGCTACCTTTGGAAAGTTTATTCTTTCAACATTAGAGTGAAATATATGATTAACTCATGTTAAGTTGTTAAGACAGCTCTATGCTCATTGCTGTGCACTTGGATGACTTTAGCTGTCATCCCTTTCTGGGTGATGAAATGCTGGTACCTTTATAGTGTTTTGCAATTTTCCCTAGGCAAAAGAGCTGTCTCAGAAAGAGGTGAATTAGAATTGATAGGTTCAGTGTTGACTTTGGTAGCCTTCCTTTTCAGGGGCACAAATTGAGTGATTTACTAGGAACACATAATAGCTTAAACCAAGTATCAATCACTTGATAGAATTATCAAAAGCTCAAATTGTGCAAATTTTAAAATTAATGCTATTATTTGTTTTTCCTCAGATCTTCGGTGGGGAGTCCTCTGGCATGGGAAGAAAAACAAAAAAGCAGAAAAAAATAATTGAGAACTTTGTTTTAGATAAAAATGGCTTATGTCTATTTTAGCATGGAAGGATTTGGAAATACTTCTATTAAATACAAAATAAAAGTTAATCTAGGGCTGGGGTTGTGGATCAGTGGTAGAGTGCTTACATAGCATGTATGAGACACTGGGTTTGATTCTCAGCACCACATTTAAATAAGTGAACAAAGTAAAGGCTCACCAATATCTAAAAATTATATTTAAAAAAAATCAGTCTAGAACACCAGTCTTGGACAACTTCCATCATTATTATAGCTCATTTTTTCCATAATCAAGTCTTTTCTCAAAAATATCATGAAGCAAAATTATACTAAATGTAAATTAATGCTAATGGTTTCAAGAATGAGTATAAATTTACATTTTAGAAAAAGCAAAGATCATTGGGATAAAGGAATACTTAGGAAGTCAAGAGATGCGTTAGGAGAATGTATCTTGGCTATAAACCTCTATCTCACTTTTTAAATTCCAGTTTATGACAGTATTCCTATTATTGTATATACTATTCAATTTCTTTCTTTATTTTCTGACAATAAATAATCACTTTAATACCATTTTCTTTATAATAGGTTCTGTTTCCTGACCTTATGGATTAAATTTTCTTTTAATTAGCCATTATTTATTTCTTACATGATCATGGAACATAATTCCTCCTATTTTCAGATCATTTCTGCCGCAGTCTGGCTGGGCACAAATGCCGCAGTCTGGCTGGGCACAAAATCACGAGCCACCACACAGCTTGTAGATTCAAACAGCAACTCTTTATTCCCGAACTCACACCAGCCATCTACAATCACGTTCTGGGGAAATCCACGTTCTCTGCCCAAATCCACCTTCACTGGGCTTCTGTCTCCCAAAAAATACTGTCTGAATCCCATGAGAACTCAAGGGGAACTCAGGCAGCAGGATACGCCCTATTCCCAGCAGGAATAATCCTAAACCGGGAACACCCTAATCCGCCCTGGTCCTTGAGCAAGGTCACCTACATGCAATGTCACTGCAAAATGTCCTATTTCCACGAGTCCTTCCACTAAGCAACATGGGGTACGCTGGCAAGGAAATTGTCCTACCTACTTGGCTAATGGCTCCCAGCACATTTCTATACATCAAAATTACCAACATGTTATCTTTTCAAGTATGATTGTATTATTGTCAGCCTTCAATGTTGAAGCTGTTGAGTCCCAGACATGCCTATCTTTTTAAACTGCTTTTGGGTCTGGATCATGGTTTTTCTACTGAATGAAATTCTTGGGGACTATTAAATGAAATAATAAATACATTAAGGATTATAGAAAATAAGAATGAAAATAATTCAAGGAAATGAAAGAATTTTTTTTTAAATTTAGCACTAAAATCATTAATATTTAGTCAGGCAAAAAACAGCCAACGTAAGTTTGATCAGAATAACTTAAAAAAAGCAACAAAATAATGAAGCAAAACTACCACTATAAATTAAAACATTCAAATCCAGATGTGTATGAATATGTAATATATTTATATACATTTATACATTTGTATTTTATCAGTTAGGAAAAGCAAATAGGAAAATGGTAAAAACTTTAATTTAGTTATTATGTACATGGTTTCATTGTACCTGCCACTCAATTTTAATTTACATATTTTAAAAAAATTAAATGTAGATGGATCCATGTCTTTATTTTATTTGTTTATTTTTATGCAGTGTTAAGGATGAAAGCCAGTGCCTCATATGTGCTGGGCAAGTGCTCTGCCACTGAGCTCCAGCACCAGCCCTGCAATTTTTAATAATAAAATTATATAAAATTAAAAATATTCTGTCATTTGGATTTGGAAAGAAGTGTTACTTAAGAAATTCTGCTTAAATCTTTCAAACAATCAAACTACCTCATTTACTTTGTTCATTGTAAAAACACCTGCAAGACTGTAAACTTCCCATTATAACTCACTTTGAAATTTTCAGTTCCCCATTTGTATTATTTCACTGTCGTGATTCTTTTCATACTATTCTATCAAACAAGCAAACAAAAGATCCAATATTTGTCAGATCTTCTATGAATGTATACTTTTCTTTCATGGTGTTTATACTCTTATTTTTACCAGTTTTTTTATATATATATATATATATATATATATATA
>NW_026005624.1:0-6600 GCF_001458135.2 Marmota marmota marmota | reverse complement strand
TTTAATGCCCAAACCCCTTACTTTTAATTTACCAAGGTGTCCTAGGGATTCTTAGGATAACATTCTGGTAGCCTGTTTTACCAGCAAAGTCCTCAGTGGAGACAGACATATATGTAGTGAGATGGAGCCAAGTCTCTGAGAGATGAGGCGCACTTGATGTACCCCCTTGACATCCCCAAGTTTTGGGACATTAAATATATTACTGGAAAGTCCTAACAGAATTCCTTCAGGAAAGTATAAAGTCAGCCAGGGTGTCAGTGAGCAAATGAAGGTAGAGTGGAATGATTTACATCTCCATCCCAGATTATATTCAGATAAGGAGGTTCCATAATCAATAGTTGACTATGGTGGGGGCTGAATTCCTAAGAAGAATAAACTAAAATCTTCTAAGTCTACAAAAAAACACCTCTACTCTGAAGATTCAAAAATTAGCACAAAGATTTTATTTTCAGACAGGCAGGGTGTCTGACTGACAAGGTAGTTGGGCAGGGAGCCATGTGAAAGAAATCTTCCTGAAGAGAAGTCAGGAATCACATTGAGCCAGAAAAAAAATTAAGCTTATTATTTTAATTATAAATTGAATGTATACTTATTGTAGATTACTTGGAAATGCATTCTAAAAGACTAAAATGATTCATAATTTCTATCACCCAGATACAATCACAATTAACATTCTGCTCTATTTCCTCTCCTTCTGTAAAAGTATCTGTTTATTGTTCAGTAATTTGAAGCTGTTTTACATATACTCTTTTCCATTTCATTTTTTTTTACTTAACATTGCAAGCAGAATACTTTTCCACTTTATTAGGTATTCTTTGCAAACATGATTTCAAAAAGTATATATATATATGCTATTATATAATTTTACCTAAGCAGTCTTCATTGTTAGACATTTGTTTCAAAATTCATGCCATATAAATCATGCTGAAGCAAATACCTTATTACTTAATTCTTTATATGGATATTGATTATTACATAGTATATAGTCCTAGATATAGAAATACTAGAAAAGAAAAATTAGCACTTCTAAGACTCCTGACACATCATAAATAATTGTTATCAAATTATATGTATAAACAGCATAGTTCCTGTCATACATAAAAAATATTAAAGCATATGTAATTTTTATTAATAATTTGCAAGTCAAAAAGATTATACCAATTTATATTCCCATTGCCATATCCTTTAACTATCATTTTATCAGAAATACTTCTCTGGATCCCATTTGAAGTTTGTGATGAATCCCAAGTTCTATCCATCCATCAACACCAATCACCTACTTCTAGTTTCTGTGCTAGTGTCAGCTATGGCACTAGCTGTATTTCAGTCTAACTGATCAATCAGAAATGATCCAATGTTCCAACAAGCCCTCTCTAAATCTAATCCATTAGGGACATTCAGGACACAGTTCATACTTTCTAAAATGTGGTGTTAAGATAGAAAGATTGACACAGAAACAGACAGGCAGCACATATGTCCACGTCAAAATGAGGATTGTTCTGCATGGTTTGGTATCCTCTACAAAAAAACTTTCTTTTACATAAACCCTGTCCAACACAAAAGTAGCAAAGTTAACTTTCTATTTCATAAAGCACTTAGTACACTGTTACTATAAACATTTGCTTCTCCGTCCCACATTGTAAAAGACACTTTTGATTTAATACATAGACTTGTGTTGCAGTTGCCTTGCACTTGAACATAAGGATGATTTATAACAGCTAACTTACAAATGTGTTCTGCACACAATCCAAAAGGACTGACCTTTGGTCACTATTAAAATTGGGAAGAAATTAGCTCGCTAAAAGGCAATATCATATCCCTTATGCAGCTGTTATGAACTTCCACTTGAAATATAACATATTTTAAGCCTGTGTTCCTATTTTTTCCAAGTCCGGATTTGATATCAAACTCCATACTATTACAGCAGTGGGCAAGTGTGTTTTGTAAAATTGTAAAATTTCACCCCAGTGTTTCTTATAACAAGAACTCATTTATCTTGTAAGAAAAATGATCCCTCTTCCTTGAAGTTTCATCATGAATTTCTCTGGTTTTATCACCAAGTCAACATGGGGCTATTATCCAAGGCTTTTTGCACCACTGTTACAAGTGAACTATACTTTACAAGATCAGTAGCTGTAGACACTACATTGCATAGAATATTCATTTCAGTTTGAAGGTCAAGGGTGGGGTTTCTGCCCCAAAGCCCATAACTTTCCACAGCACAGGCCATGTGTTCAGCATTAGATTCATATTTTAGATCGTGAACAAAACCAAAACACTGCAGATGAGTATTCAAAATAAATTAAACAAAGACAAATATTAACCTATGGTCTCAACACACATAGTCTGAGAACACTGTGAGGACAGGGAACACACACGTATACATCATTATAATAGACACTTTAAACAGTGCATGTAGGAGAGATGATTGTTGGAAAAGGAAGAAAATGGAGGAAGGAAGTGGAAAAAAGGAAGAGAAAGGAGGAAGGGAAGGAGAGAAACAGGGAAGGAAGATAATCAGAGTCAACACCCACATGCAACAACTCACTTAGATTTACCACTCATTTGCTGCTGGTCCACCTGTCCTTAAACTCTGATGCTATTTGTTTTGATTTATAACCTTTGTCAAACCTGACTTTGACCTGGGCTCCTGGCTTTATTTTCTTTTACTACTGATTTTGGCTTTGTAATACAATCTTACTAGTTGGTGGTTGGGCCTGTGGTCTATGATTACTATCCTTAGTCTGCCGTTCAAGTGGATTACTTTCTTTTTTCCAGGTTCTTTTTGTGTACATCATTGATTTAACTTGGAACTCTCTAAAATGGACTTTAGCTAAATTTGCCATTTAAACAGAAACAGTCAAATCTCCTAATGCTGAATATTAACCTCACCATAAGTTCAACTAGCCCAGCTATTTCAAGAGAATTTATAGTCAGATTTCCCTGGAACTCTAAATTTTTAATTTCTCTGAAGGTAATTCCAAATGTTCTAATGAATCTTCAATAACAACCAATAGAACTCAAAAAGAAAAAAATTGTTACATGCAATTTAGGAAGGATTTTCCCATCTGCACAAAAAGTAATTATTATGAAGGTTGTCTACACAGAGAACAGCTAAATGTAAACAGAGGCTGTCTGACAGGTGAGCTTGTGTGCTTCCAACCCTCCCCTCTTTCTCCCCCTCCCTTCCTCCCTCCCTCTCACTCACAGACACCCAAACACCAACAAAAGTATTTGAAAGCTTTTCTTAGATTTAGGTAGTCAGTCTTTGATAGTAGTAAAAAGAATATAATCTTATGTTTCAAATCTGAGTTCATATGTTTACAATTCTGTGTATATGTATCTATGATTCTAAAACAATATATTGCTTTTTCTTTTCTTCCTTCCTTCTTTCCTTTTGCAGTACTGGAGATGGAACCAGGGCTTCACAAATGCAAGGCAAGTGTTCTACTACTGAGCAACATTCCCAACAAAATATATTGTTGTTGTTAAATAAAACTGAGACCAGAGACTTGGGAAGCCAAAGCAGGAGGATTACAAGTTTGAGGCTAGTCTCAGCAATTTAGCAAGACCCTGTACCTTATCTTTAACAAAACAAAACAGGAAAAGGGCTGGAAATGTACCTGGATTCAATCCCTAGTACTGGAAGGGATTGGAGGGAGGGGTTGAAAGAAAAGAAAACACCCTGGGAAATAGTCATAGTCAGAAATTTAGAGTAAATAAAAGAATGAAAATAACCTGTATTCTATTACCCTGAAATTAATGTTAAATCAAATTTTAACAGGTTTTTCTATTTTTATGTGATTTGCTGTTTTTATGTGATTCTATGTGTCTGTCTTATATGTTTTTAACTTACATTTAAAAAGATGAACACACATTTAAAAAGTATGCATTTTACCTCTTTTTAATTGTCAATACCTAGTATGTATTTTATAACACCAAATAATAATAACTTACTACATTTTCTTTGCTTATTTTGTGTTGTGATAATCTGTGAACTTATTTAAATAATTGACTTTTGACTTGTTTAGAATGTTTCCACTTTAGTTACTTAACTTCTTGGTATTTTTTTCTTCAAACCCTACAAAATGCAAAAAGAAGAAATAAAGAAAGAAAAACTCAGAACCTCAAAAACCTCAAAAGGTAATTGTGAGACTACTTATACAGTGCACATAATAAGCATTAAATAAGCATAGATTCTTATCTTTTATTGTTCCTAAAGTGAGAACATATTATTAACTTCCATACTCCTCCAAAGAGAAATTTATCAGCAGTAAAAACAGATCATAAGTAAATATTTCATGCATTTTCAAACAATACTCATAATCTGGATAAACACGTAGTTGACTTTTCCTATTTGTACCAGGAATTGCAAACAAATTTTAGATGGCATATTAAATTCAATCAATTTGAATTGGAAATTGTGAGATTATTTTTAGAGTACATTTAGAGAAAATGAAATTCAGTATTTCTATAAAGTGAAACTTATTTTAGAGAATATAATTAATTTTAGAAATTAATTTCAAAATTATAAGAACTATTTCAAAATTAAATTAATTTACTTACTCAAATTTTAAAATAAATTAATGTTATGCACATCCTTTCTACTGCACACATATAATGGTTTTTAAATGCATAATTTACTCCTCCTAATGTATTTTGAATCTTAATTCAATTCATATTTTTTTTTATTTTTTTGAAAGCTATGGTATAGACTATCTCAGAATATACAAAGTTTATTTTAGGACCACAATATTACCTCCTAGAATATCATCTTTTTAATCTTGATATTCCAGGGAAATAAATTTACATGTACTTTGAAATTAATCACTTAAAGACTTTTAACTAACTCTGTGAAGTTTTACTTATGCATATTGGAATTTGGAGTGAATGAGTAATTGAAGAAGATAAAATCACATGTTTGAATGTTCTAGATTGCACTTGATTTAAGGGATCATTATAAAAACAGAACTGTCCCTAACAAAGACTTTAGAACCACTTAGCACAGAAATAGCCATCAGACAAACTAAAGGGGAAGAGCTAGATGACAAAAAAAAAAAAAAATTAAAACTTAGGTAATACTGAAAAGCAATCACAAATACTGTCTTCTATACCATGCCCTGGCTCTTCTTTCCATTTAATCCAATAAAAAATGCTTAAAATGATCTTACAAAAGAGGATGCCACGGTTGTAAGAGTCAGAGTGAGGAGAGCCAAGAAGAATAATAGACTCAAAACTCAGAGCTGACATTTCTAAAATGGGATCCAAAGTCAGAAGTAAAATTATGTTCATGAGTTGGAAGTACACAAAAGTCAAATATCAGGATGAATTTAATGGTTGATTAAAAGTGCAGAGATAAGATGACCTTGTAATTGTACCACTTTTGACTTCCACAAAGAAACATTTCATGCTCTAGCCAACTGGCACATGACCATTCAAAAAATCAACTGTAGGAAGCAAGTGAGTAAGACAAAAATATAATAAACAAGCCATGGTGATAAGAGTGAAAAATGAAAAACATGTGTGGACAAAAGAGAATTCCTCCATCCATAGACTGGCAGGATGCCTTCTATTTTAGGCCCATTTGCACACTTCTGATAAAGAACATTTTGGCCAAAGTGTCTCTGTCTGTCTTTAAAATCCTTTTATACCTGCCTACTCTTCCTCTCTGTAATTTAATTGAATTAAAAATAAAATATTTGAGCATCAGTTGTCTGTTTATCCATCTATCTGATATTGGTCTAAGGAGACAAAGAATACATATAATATTCCAGGTCTCAATAAATTATTTCCTCAATAAATAATCTCTTCAATTAACTAAAGATTCCAAGAAACTGTGTTCCTTCTAGGAAGTTGAAAAACAGTGTGGGCAATGAACAAGTAATACAAATGGATGTCACAAGGTGAGGAGTGAGATTCTTTACAAGGGCAGCGGAAGGAGAGATTACATTCAGTTGAAGAGATTTAGAAAAGGCTTTATGAAGCAGGTGACATTTCAGAAACAACCTGAAAACATGTAAGATTTTTGTTAAGTGGAGCAAGGGAAGGGTTATTTTCTACCTAGCATACAACCTATGAATCTGGTTGAATAATAGAGATAGGAGCTGGGTGTCAAAAAGGAGTCACCCATATGTGGCCAGGGTTTCACAAGCAGGAGCTAAGAAACTGCCTCAACATCTCTAGTGTCAATTTTATTCATTCCAAACAGAGATTTTGATGCACTTTCTAATGCTTTTTTATTTGTTCCCAACAGCCCTCACATTTGGCAAACTGGAAAGCAATCTTATGAAATAATGTTTTATTATTTCTAATAATAACTAGGATGTTTCTTAGGATCACAGAAATCGAAATACTTTTCCTTTGTTGGCAACCTTTGGCTATCATTGGTTTAATAAACTTTCTAGAGCTATATGCCTCTTTTACAACGTATCTTTTTGCAGTTCTTTTAAAAACTATTTATGCACATCAAGCAAGACATGAAGCCTTTTCTAAATCTCTTCAACTGCATGTAATTTCATGAAGACTTGAAAATTTTCCATGTCAGAATTTAATCTTACATTTCCTTATGTCATATCTTAAATGAAATATACAAATCATGTG
>NW_026005623.1:0-6603 GCF_001458135.2 Marmota marmota marmota | reverse complement strand
TTTCACTTACCTCCAAGCTTCAGAAGTTCCCCATACGAGCCGCCAAATGCCGCAGTCTGGCTGGGCACACAATCATGAGCCACCACACAGCTTGTAGATTCAAACAGCAACTCTTTATTCCGGAACTCACACCAGCCATCTACAATCACGTTCTGGGGAAATCCACGTTCTCTGCCCAAATCCACGTTCTCTGCCCAAATCCACCTCCACTGGGCATCTGTCTCCCAAAAAATACTGTCTGAATCCCTGAGAACTCAAGGGGAACTCAGGCAGCAGGATACGCCCTATTCCCAGCAGGAATAATCTTAAACCTTAAACCTGGAACCTAAACTGGGAATGCCCTAATCCGCCTTGGTCCTTGAACAAGGTCACCTACATTCAATGTCACTGCAACATGGGGTACGCTGGCAAGGAAATTGTCATACCTACTTGGCTAATGGCTCCCAGCAGTT
Organism: Marmota marmota marmota; assembly: GCF_001458135.2. NCBI lineage: Eukaryota > Metazoa > Chordata > Mammalia > Rodentia > Sciuridae > Marmota > Marmota marmota. The sequence goes on along the minus strand of NW_026005623.1, from coordinate 6,151 downwards.
TTATACCAAGCTCTTAGTATATGCCTTAATTACTCTGTGTAGCAATGTAGGATTTATGTCTTATTTGTGACTCTTTGTTCCCAGAACTGTGTCTAAAGGGAAATATGTGCAAGTTGATTATCCAGGAAAAAAATATCTCTAATATTATATTTTATATTATATTTATTTATATATTTATGTATACATATTTTTATAATTTAGAAACACACTTTGGTCTGAAACTATGGTGATACTAGTGTATTTTATCTTGAATTGGTTGTGAGAAACAAACTAAAAGACTTTTCTCTTTGTTGGTTGGTGATTTCTGCAACCTCAGTAACCTAGTGAATAATAGCAGAAGTAAATAAGTAACTCTCTAGTTTGAGGCAGAACCACCAAACTAGATGATATTTTGCTTCTGCTTTATATCTTGATTATTAGAAACATACCTTTAAATTTACATGGAACACTTTTGGAATTCTGTTCTGTTAGTTCTTTTAAAAAAACTATGAAACTAAAAAATAATGCAGGAAAGATAAATAATTAATTTCACACAATTCATTTATTAAAATAAATATTTTTTTTCAAATCATCAAAAATTCTAAAATGTTAGAAAATTTAAAACCTTTAGAAATATCCTAAGGCAATTTCTATTTTGCTCAGAACAGTAGACTATAACTCCAACTCATTCCTCTCTAGAATTGGACTGTGTGCAAATACGAAAAAAAAAATGCTAAGATGCCTCACATGGCTTATAAGTTTTAAAATACTGAAAGGAGCTCAAATCTACCATTTTTCTACTTTACAAAATACAAAATCTTAAATTTGTATACTTAAGAAACATTTGCAGAAATGTAATTCAAAATGACCTGAAAAAATAATAAAAAAATAATTGGAGGACTGACCCACTGAACATGAGGGACTTATAATATTGTATCCCTTATATTAAATGTCTTTTTATCATTGTCAAAATTTTCCATGTTTATATTATCAATATATTAATCAAAGTTTTTATGCATTTAATAACAAATATCTAATTGTCTATTTTATTCAGTCTTTTAAAAAATAGTAGTAATTAATATTAATAATTTAATGCTCATACTTGTTAAAGTATGAAACATACACTTTAAAACCTATGACAATAACAAGTGAAAAATCCAACCTAATTTCCTTTAAGATAGGGAGGCATCTCATCACAAAGGCATGAAAAGTTAATTTCTGCTTCATTATGAATTACTGTGATTTGTAAACTTGCTTGAAATATCTACCAGTACCTTGAACTAACCCCTGTCTGGTTTTCCCTAATGAGATAACAACCCTCCCTGAAACTTTAGTGATGACTCATAAATTCTGGTTTTCCCTGACCAAATAACAACTCACTCTGTAACTTTAGTGGTGCATCATAAATTCTGATGTTGTGATCTAAATTTACTCCCTAAGTGCTAAATCATTTAGACCATTAACCTACTACATGTGTTTGTATTATACTTGTGAAAATCCTGTTATTCGTCTAAGTTCTCAAGACACCCCCCTTTTGTAAATTTTTGTGCTATAAAACTACAGTCCTAGAGAACTGGAGTGCTGTACTCTTTTCCCATGGGTTCCAGGAGAGACTGTTATGTTCAAATGTGGGACCCCCAAAAGACCACCAGAGACCAAGATCAATTTAAGCACAAAAGAGGTGTTTATTGCAAGCTAGCTCAGGCCTCCACACACACAGCAACTGGTGGCTTAGAGGCTTTGAGCCTGGGGTTTGCAGCAGTTTTATAACTCTTTGGGGAAGACAGGTACCCCACATACATCATAGGATCTCTTAGCAAATCATCACACACCTTGGGAAAATCATAAACAACTCTAAAACATGATGAGCACATTCACTGGTTAGAACAAGTTGGTTAGGAGTGATTGGTTAGTACAAAATGGGGATTCATTTGAACAGATTGGCTAGGCCATGAGGGGAGTATATGCTGAACTATATGGTTTCCCAAAATGTTATCAACCACCATAAACTACTGGAAGGGTCATTTGGAATCCCAGGAATTTTCCCTATCTCATTTTGATTGGTGGCTGCTAGGGGGTTTCTATGGATCCCCAACTAGCCTGACTGAGTCAGGGACACCAGGCACAGCAGATCTCTCCTGTTATTTGTAGATAAACAACTCAGCAGGGTGGGTATGAGTCTAGGAGTGCTCTGTGTGTCTTTTCAAGGACAAGAGTCATGCCCCCTTCCTTGGACAGTCTTTCCTCTGAGGTAGAGGCTGGTTTCTCACCTTGCACCTTATGTTTTTTATGTATTTTTTTAGCTGTAGCTGGACACAATACCTTTATTTCATTTATTTATTTTTATGTGGTACTGAGGATTGAACCCAGCATCTTGCACATGGGAGGTGAGCACTCTACTGCTGTGCCACAATCCCAGCCCCTTATGTGTTGTTTTTATTGGGCATTTTTACTTTAGGGTTTTCCTTCCCAGTCCAAAGTTCAATCTGTCACCTAAAAAGAACAGAGATCAAAAAATAAATAAATAAAATTTGATAATTATTTTCATTATTTTATATTAATTCCTGAATAATATACAAGCATATATAATCCATAAACTGAAATGACTTTATATGTAAGTTTAAATGAAAATGTTCTGTTGGTTGGGTTAGTTCCCACTTATGGGCAAACAACCTTGCCTTAAAATAACAGCAGCCTGAGACTCTGGAGTACATTTCTCAGATTAAAAAAAAAAAAAAAAACAGCACTCAAGGACCTGAGATTCTAGCCCTTATTCATGCCTGGATTGGATAATATTCCTTGTCACTCAAAAAAAGGGCTCACTTCTCTCAGATTCAATGTTCATGATCTGAAGCCCCTTCCAATCAAAAGCATTTTGTGGGAACTGTCCAATCATGTGTGTCATCAGGGAGGAGGAGAGTGGGCTTTCACTTCTTATCTCCTGAGTCCTCCATTTTTTCCATTTGTAGTCTCACACTTCAGAGTCACAGGTTGTTCTGCTGTGCAGGAACTGGGGATCCCAAGTAGCCCTTCTCCTGAGAACCAGGAAATGGTGAGTGTGCATTGGTCTAGCAAGGGAGGCTGGTGGAGGAAGACTATTGGAACCACAAAACTGGCTGTGTTGAAAACAGGAGCTAGCTATTTGGGACTCTGGGCAGTCTCTGGAGTCTGCAGGCTTAACTCCTCCAGTGGGCCACTATGTCCTCAGTCCTACTGGACATCCAGGTGGGGGACATGTCAGTGTCAGAGACTCTTTGCTGCCTTCCTTATGCTCAAAGGGCATCCTCAGAATCTGCATAAAATACTATGTGGCAGGTGTGTTCCTGCAGCCCAGTGTCTTACCAGATGCTGGAGATTGACAGGTGGAATAATTATCAAAATAAAATCTCCAAGGTCCATTTTCCTGCAGGAGAGGAGCTGTCATTTTGGGGTACCTAATTTCCTTTTGTGCTGGCTAATTTTCATTTTGACATTCTTTTATTTTTAATTTCTTCATTATTATTATTTTGTTAAATTTAGGTGAACTCAGGGATACTGTACTACTCAGCCATATCCTTGGTGGTGAAGCAAGATTTACAGATAGGTAGTTAGTGTAGTTAGGTAAATTGGGTCTAATATCCAATAAAAACAAGAATGAACACCATATTGAGAATGGAGTCCAGGATAAGGGGAACTGAAAATGTCCCCAAGGCCCTGAGCCCATCCCAAGGAAATTCTCATGGAGCAGCTCACAGCAAAGATGGAGATGCTAATCACAAAGCCCTTCCTGCCCAGATTACTCTTTCAGCCCACCTGTCTTCCACACTTTGGTTCTTCCCACCTACATTCTAACACTGCAAGATAAGAGAACAAAGGACAGGAATGTGACAGGAATGTGGAATAGCTGATGGAAGACCTTAGCTATAAAAAAGCTAAAAAATCAAAGACCTTAGTTTTTAAAAAAATCCCTTTCATGGATTCTACAGTTTTGTTCCCCTTTTTCTTATGGGGAGAAGTCTTTTCTACTGTCCTTTAATGAAGCTTCTACTTTCTGCTCTAAACGTGCCTTGGCACACTTCTCTGGTGTTATACTTCAGCATTGGGGATGCAAGGACTCTTCACCAGTAAACAGCCCTAACAGGTTTAAATTTATTTTGAGAAAGGCCCTAGCTAAGTTGCTGAGATTATTTTTGTTATGGTTTGATTTATCTGGAATTTGCTATTGCAATAAAGCATACTGTTTTTACATACATATGTATTCATATGGGGATCTTATTTATATTGTGATTCTTTATTATTGTAATATTATAATTTCACAATATATATGAAGAGTAGGCCATGATAAGTTCTTTTTTTGCTCTTATAATTGAAAAGGTTTTTGAATTTTAAATGTAGATGTATTTTAAAAATTTATGCTTTGGTTTCTTTCTTTATTTAAAGTAAAGCTTGATGATTTTTTTATTATTGCATTATTGTTGTATTTAATAGTCAGGTGTATTTTGACATAACAATAAAACATGATATATAATTTGCTCCCCTTCAGTATCCAGCTCCTACTTTCTTCTATCATATATTAATTTAAAGTTTTTTTAAATTATTACTTTATAGAATACACATAAAAGTAGACTTCACTCTGATATATTCATATTTGTACATAGCAGTTTTGGTGAGATATACTGTCAGTTAATTTGGGGGAAAATTATCACCTTTGTAATGATGAGTTTTATTATTTACATGGGATGTATAATTCAGTCTTCTATGTGCTTTTTGTGACTTTTATTTTCTCATAAATTCTACATATTTTGTTTCTAAAAATGTACACATGTGAAACACCACTTGCATAAGGCACCTATATAAAATTTATACATAGAGTTTTATGCTCTTTTTTAAACTGGATATATTATGAAATGTGACTGGCCCAGTGACCATTTTTTCCTACATATTATTATTTATCTCTTCCAAGATGTATATTATATTGAGCCATTCCCTTGAGCTTCAAGTGTTTGGGTGAGTACCATTGCATACTTACATGTTATCATGATCACATATGCTCTAATTATAGTAAATCTCTGTGATGGGGAGTATCATGTATATTCAATAGCAAAATAATTTTCACAAATAGATACTAATTTAAACTCCTTTTGAGTTAATGATTATTCATTTGTTTTAAATGTTCATCAATATTACTTAATTTTTCCCATGATGGGTTTTTATTTTGTGTTTCTTAAATTTCTAAAGATTTTGAAATTTTATAGTTAATAAATATATCTCATGTATAAATTTTAAGTTCAAACTTCTGTCTTTTATATATTTTTGGCTTAAAAGATGAGAAAAGGATCCAAAAATGCAGCTAGAGATTGATTTAAAAAAAAAAAGAAAAATGTTTAAATTATATTTAAAATTGAATTTTTATTTACTCATAATTTATTATAGGTTTCTTGTATGATTGTAAGGGTAGGTTATTTAAAGTGGATTCTAGGGCTTATCTTTGTTAATTACTACAGGAAAAATAAATAAGAAATTTCTCTACACTATGGCTGCAGGAAATGGAATAAATTTCTTTAAAATCATATGGTAATAAAATTGTTAAATGACATATTTACTAAACATCCATCCTTAAAATTTTTTTTTCTCTAATATTTTTGGAAGTGAATCATGAATTCTATTATCTGGATTTTGAAATTTAATATAAAATCATATGGAATAAAATTTGGCCAATCCTAGAAATATTCCTACATAATTTGTTGTTTACTTAATGCCATGTTGTGAAGATAGCAACTAATGAACATATTTATTTATAGAAATAGTTAATTTTTTGCTTTTCAGTTTCCAATAAGCCTTTTAGATTTATTTCCTTACTGAGTCACTCAGGGCCACTAATGTTTTTAATTTTGTAATCTCCAGGCATTTACCCTTCTAAAAATCTGTCTTGTGAGCACTGTTTCTGAAGAGTTTCTTAACATGAAAGAAAAAAAAAGTATTTATGTTGCCCCTGAAATGTATTCTCAATGCACTCTCTTCAAAATGGATAGAAAATAATATTTCCCCAGACTGACATCCCTGTGTCAGGAGCTAACAATACCTTGATGGTCTTTGAAGAAATTTCATACAGTTCTGTCTCTGGGTAGTTTTCTGTGGGCTGCTGAATTGCCATTTAGTATCCAGATACCCATGTTTTTTTCATCTGTACTAT
>NW_026005622.1:4397-6605 GCF_001458135.2 Marmota marmota marmota | reverse complement strand
GATCCCAGTGATTCTGATCTGATGCTCTCTGAAGGAATCTAAAATTTCATAAAAATTTTAAACAATAAAAGATTAATTGGCCTCAAACCAATCAATTGAGGTCCTTATACCCAATATCATGAAAATCACTGACTCCAATGAAACAGGAACTTGAAAATATTTTGTACTGCTGATTACAACAAAAAGCTCTGGACATTATCTGAATTGTGATACAACAAGCCCTCGTCTTATTATTTCCAGAGATTCCTTTATTGTATAAGCTTTAGCAACCTACTTTTAGATCTTTTGGAGTCTCTGGATCACCTACGATGTCTTTAAGTTGCCCTCAGACTTTGGGCAACTGTTCCAAGAAACTGTTCCCCATGACTCTATGCTATATTTTTATTAGAGTGTGGCAGTGTCTGGCTACACACTGGACACATGATACTCCATATCCAGCTGCCTATCATGTCTTAGGTCATGGAAGCAACAAGACTGAAGCTCAGCATGTCTACTGAGGGTTTCTTCTAACAAGATAGAGCCAAAGCTGAGCCCTGTGCTATTTCCCACTTACAAGAAGGGTTGCTCTCCTCCATTCTTTCCTTGCTATATGCCAGAGCACTAGAAGAGGTAACCACTCCCTGGCTACTTGATCCCCTCTGATCAACTGAATGGACAGTAAAGGGCACCGGGAAATTTTATGGATACATTGTCACCTTCGTGAAAAATGGAACTGACTGAAAAGCAGCCACTTTTTCTCTTTCTATCTCTCTTTTTCTCCTTCTCCTTCTCCTTATTCTTTTTTTGGTGTGTGTGGTACAACTGGGGATTGAACCAAGAGTCGCTCTACTACTGAGTTAGATCTCCAGCCCTTTTATTTATTTATTTATTTTTAAATTTTGAAACAGTATCTCACTATGTTGCTGAGACTGACCTTCAACTTGAAATCTTCTTTCCTCAGCCTCCCAAGTTGCTGGGATTATAGGTGTGTGCCACCAAGCCCAGCTCACTTTTCCATCTCTTCATGGGGATGACCCTGATAAAGGACAAGTCATAAAGGTTGGTACAATGGGTTAACACTGTGGATCAAAATTCAGTCGGTCATCTCGGCACTGGATACCCTGGCCAACAATTAGCCTTGTCAGCATAATGTTATAATCTCTTGAGATATTACAAATGAACTATCTGATCCACCTAATGGTAGCAACAATCTCTTATCCATAGATGCTTCCTTTGGGGTAAGGACTCTGGTAATCTCTTACCTCATAGATACCCAAGACAGAAATCATTGCCATATATATGTGTCTATACGTACTAAGGCCACACTTTAAGCCTTCATCAAGACATTGGTTATTTTCTTTAGAGTCCCAGACATTATTTATTGATAGTGACAAAGTCACCCATGCCACTTCTTAGAACACAGAATATGGGGCTCTTGAAGAAGGCAATCAAGAAACATGTTACTGCCCTTACTGGCCTCAGGCTACAGACTACAATGGTGTGATGGCTAATTTTATGTGTCAACTTGACTTGGTCATGGGGTACCCACATATTTGGTTAAGTATTATTCAGAATGTATCTGTGAGAGTGCTTCTGAATGAGATTAATTTTGAATAGGTAGGTTGAGTAAAGCAAGTTGTCCCAGTGTGAGTGGGCCTCATTCAATCCTGTGAAGCCCTGAATAGAATGAAAAGGCTAAGTAAGAAAATTTATCCTCTCTTCCTGCCTGTCTTTCAGCTGATAAGATGGCCTTCTCCTGTGTTTGGATTCAGATTCAGACTGGATGTTTTACATCAACTTTCCTGGTTCTCAGGCCTTTGGACTCTAGCTCCAGTTTGCCTACTAGAGATAGCAAGACTGCTCAGCCTCCATAATCACAAGAATACATTTCTTATTTTATGAGCATAATGCATTTCAGTCATTGGTGAAATATCAAGGGGAGGATTGTAATAGAGTTGGACTCCTGCTTTGGTGTTTAATTGCTTTTAAGCTTTACTACTTACTCTTTGTTGTACATCTGGGCAACCTCATAAGATAGCCTGGATGCTTCCTCCTTTGGCTCTAACAAGAAATACAAGCCAGGAATGCCTTTTCCTGCAAGGGAACCCTTATTCCAGCCTCATCTCCTAATCATTGTAAAAATTCCCCCAAAGTCTCCTTTCCATGATCCTTTCAAGGAAGTTTGGGACTAGCTTAGAAAGTTTCTCTCCAGAAAAAAAAAAAAAAAAA
>NW_026005622.1:0-1989 GCF_001458135.2 Marmota marmota marmota | reverse complement strand
CTTGACAGGGCAAGCATTCTCATTCTACAATGCTTCACACTGGCCAATCCAGAGATAAGTTTTTTCTTAGCTACTTCTAACTCCTTTTTATATTTCATGATTCACAGAATCAGTTAATAGTTTTAAATGTCACTAAAAATTTTGGAGGATTAAGTCCCTTCAAAGCAAATTTGAACAAGATTGTTCTAATAAGAAAAGAACTTATGTATTTTCTACAAATCAATGTATCTTTGTTATAGTTTAGATATGAGGTATCCCCCAAAAGCTCATGTGTTAAATAATGCAAGAATTTTCAGAGGTAAAAATATTACATTATGAAAGGTATCACCTACTCAGTGGGTTAATCCATTGATATGTGTTAACTGGGTGGTAAACTAGGGTGTGGCTGGAAAAAGTAGATCACTTTGGTTGTGCCTTTATATTTTGTCCCCGGTGACTGGAGCTTCTTTCTGCTCCCTGGTTGACATGTCCTGAGCTGCTTTTCTCCACTACACCGTTTTGCCATGATGTTCTATCTCACTTTGGGCCTAGAGCTATGAAATTGGCCAACCATGGTCTGAACCTCTGAAACTATAAGCCAAAATAAACTTTTCCTTCTCTAATACCTTCTCAGGTATTCCAGTTAGAGATGAAAAGTTGACTCAAATAACCTTCTCGACATTTGGTCATTGTATTATAATTATCTATTTCTGCATATTATAAATTTCTCCTAGAAATATTTTTAAAATCATGGTATAGCTTAGTGGAATACCTGTGATTTAGTTGTTTCGGAAGCCTGCTATAAAGATTCTGGTTAAAGAGGCAGTTATTATCTGGCTTTTTTTCCAAGCACTTAGAAGACTTTAGACCTCAAGAGTAACTCACAGCATGATAACTGACTTCACTCAGAGCAAGGAAGTCAAAGAGCACAAAAGGACAGTCCAGTTGCCAACTGCCATAATAGAGAAATACCTATGGCAAAAAAACTAAGGTCTTTAACAGTAGTCAGTGAGCTGCATCATAAGGAAGCCTTTCCTAGTAGAACTTTGCATCCTTATGAGAGACCTTGAGCCAATAAATGCACTAGAGAAACTGTTTAATACAAGCATCACCAAAGAAAGTTTTTATTGCTATATTAATAATATATCAGAAGAATTTAAGGCAAAAAACAAAACCAAAGATAAATAATAAATATGATAATTTCTTAATAAAATAAAGGTTAAATTCACTAAGATGAAAAACTTCAGTCATGCATCTAACTTATGTGACCTAAGTAGTCATAGAACAAAGTTTAACGAAAGTACAAAGAAAAATAGATAAATAAAAAGTGGTATTAGGTCATATTTTATACATCTCTGTCAGTAATTGATTAAGCAGATTAAAAATATTGAATACATAAAAATTTAAACATTGTAATTAACGTAAGTCACCTAATGGAAATATAAGAACAATCACTCTTTCCAGTTGTATGAAAAACATGTTTTCAAAATTATCATATGCCATGCCAAATTTCAAGAATTAAAATAATAAATATATAAGTTTATTTTTACTTTAGCTCAATTATCAATAAGAAATATAATACTCTACACACAACACTCTATAAAATTATATGATTATTTATTAATTCTAACTATAGTTTATTTTACATTTCCCTTTGCCAGAATATAAGCTCCTGAAAAATAGATATTTTTAATTTTTTTAAACCAGATTTTTGTTTGCACTGATGTATTCATCCCCAAGTACCTTCAACATTGTCTAGAACATAGTGAATATTCAATATATATTTATTTTGTTAATGTTTTTGACACTAGAGTCAAAAGAAGAACTCGTATTTCACCTAGAAGACTACTCCCTGACCCTCCAATTTTTGCCTTTTTGAGTTATGGACAAACAACTAGTAACTGAGTGACTAAAGGAAAAAAGCTGCTAGAGGTGTACTGAGACCTTGACTCATATATAAAGGAAAGAGTCTTCCATATATAAAGGAAAGAGTCTATCCGTCTTCCACGG
>NW_026005621.1:0-6608 GCF_001458135.2 Marmota marmota marmota | reverse complement strand
GGTTTGTATGAGCTCAAAAAATAAAATAGAACTTTATCATGTGGGAAAAGGCAATAATAAAATAGATATTGAAAAATGCATCCTGGTTAATCACTGTTGCAGATGTAAGAATAGCCAAGCTGGAGCTCTGGATATCAGTTGTTATGGATTTGAGTCAAATCATCTTCGTTTTGGTCTGTAGAAATTGTTTTGGTTAATCTCTCTGGAATCCAAATCGGCTGCTGTTCTCCCTGTGGAAACACACAAACAGAACACCGACTCCAGACAATCACTGGGTCAGGACCTTTCCATTGTCCTGTTAGAATATCTTTCCAAAGTACCTTAGGCTTATGTACATTTTTTGGATACATATGCCTTTCCGCAGCACTAAGTCCTGAAGAATCCAAATTTAAAAAGTTTAGAGTAAAAAGGGTTATTTTAAGTTTATCTTTGGGGGATATATACTCCTTAAAGATCCTTTTAAATTTAAGTCTTTCAAAAGCATTCTGCCATAGTTTTTAAAATTATTTTAGTCCTTTTAATTTTTTGATGTGGTTTTAAACCAATTTCCTTCTAGTTTAACATTTTCTAAATTGGCTCTTGTCTATAAATTTTAACACCCTCATCTGAGACTTCTAATTTCTGCACCACCAGAAATTAAAGTTGATGGGCTTTTTGAAAAAATTACTAATCATCTCATTGTTCTTCTATTTTATCCAATATTTGACTTTAAACTTCTCTCTTCTACCTTTTTCTATCTTGAATGTTTGTATCTAATAGTTGTCTTAGCTTTTTGTATATTTTATCTAAAATACCTTTATTTGACATTTTTAACCATTTTTATCTTGTTTCTATCTTCTAGTTTTCTTTTAAGGTTTGTACATTCACCCTTAGTTGCTTTTTTTTTCCTCCCACTTTTTTTGTTTGTTTCCTATTTTGTGGGTTTAAAATTTTTGTCTTCCTACATCTTTTTTATCTTCCTACATCTTGTCTATCCTTTTTTTAAACTTTCTATACTTCTGTCTTTAAAGTTTTTCACTTTAAATTTTTAATCTTCTTTATCTAAATATCTTTAATCCTATTATCTTCCCATTTTCATGTTTTTTTTTTTAAGTAATGCTTTTAAGATTAACTAGGCTATGAATGATGCAATCTTTCCTCCACCATGAAGGCATCTTAACAACCTTTAATTTAACCTTTTAAAGACTTTCAATTATCATCTATACTGTACTTTTAAATGTACCTTTTCACCACCTACAGGTTCACTATTTTAAACGAGGCTTAGATTCTGTTTAAATTGCTTAAATGTTAGATTACATGGCTGCCCTTCAACCAAAGGCTTTTTTTTTCTCCATTAAGAAGCTTTGTCTCAATCTGCCATGTACAAATATCTTTTCTTCGTTCTTCCTTTCTCAAGCTTTTAAATTAAGTCTAGTTTCCTCAAAATCTTTTTAAATGGCATTTTACAACTTTTTACTTTACCACACAGAGATCATCTCATCTAGAAACATTTATTTTTCCTTTAACCTTTTATATTAAAATATATTTCCACATCTTGAATCTTTTTTCTATCTCTTTTTTAACCATTAACCCTTTTTATAAATTCACATTTTGAAACAACTCTAATAAAATTTCTGATTTAGGCAAATCACTCCACTTTAATAAGATGAAAGACTTTCATGTTTTTTATGATACTATAATACTATAATTGAAACCCAACTGAAAATTTTTCTACACTTTGTATATAAATTACACATGATAGAATCTTAACACTTAGTAACCTTGTTTTAGCAAAGACACAGACACAAAGCAATATTAAACATTTTTCCATTTACCAATTTATGAAAACACACATAATGTTTAAATATATTACCTTATGGAACTTAATAAGTAAAGAGTACTTGATTTCATATTTAGTGGTTGATATTTTAACACTTTAGATTTGTAAATTAATCAGATGTCTGTAAAAACCAAGATCTTAGACAAATGTAGTAAACAGAACTAGCCCTCTCTTTCTTGTTGAAGAAAAATCCTTCTACAGGATACCATGATGGTCCCATTGATATACTTAATAACTTGTCTTTAAAAAGCCATGGGCCACATTTTTGTATTGTATCAACATATGTCCTAACTGTTCTTGGTCTTAGTGGGGTGCCTCCTTTCTCTAACAATTTCTCTTCCTTGGAGGCGAACAACTACAAACTTTGAGTCAACCATTTTCCCCAGTTTGCCTGAAAAAGTTCTAGGAAGAGGCAACTTGAAATAAAAACGAAATAAATCAAAACAAGAACACATTGTTTTTTGAAATGGTCACCCATTCTTTCGCTCTCCTTCAGGGGCGAGTAATTTCATTTACCTCCAAGTTTCAGACATTCCCCGTATGGGCCACCAAATGCCGCAGTCTGGCTGGGCACAAAATCATGAGCCACTCACACCTTGTAGATTCAAACAGCAACCTTTATTCCTGAACTCACACCAGCACTCTACACACATTCTGAGGAAATCCACGTTCTGGGCCCAAATCACGTTCTGGGCAAAATCCCAAATACTCTCTCAATCCCGTGAGAACTCAACGGGAACTGAAGGAGCAGGCGCGCCTGAGGCAGCAGGATACACCCTATTCCCAGCAGGGTACACCTTAAACCTGGAACCGCCCTAAACCCGGATTGTCCTAAACCGGGAATGCCCTAAACCCCGATCTGTCCTAAACCCGGATCCTCCCTGGTCCTTGAGCAAGGTCACCTTACATGCAATGTCACTGCAAATGACCTGGGAAATGCCATGTGTCATTCTTACTTAGCAAAGGCCCTCAGCACCTATCCATAACCCAAACCCTATCCATTACCTTAAACATAACCTGAAACCTACAACTAACCATATCCATTACCCTAACCCTAAATCTAAACCTAAAGCTAATTTGAGCCCTAACCCTAAACCTCAACCTAAACAAACCCTGAAACTGACCCTGATTCTAAAAATAATCTTGCTCTAAAGCAGACCCTAACCCTCAACCTAACCTATATATAGCCATAAAACTAACCTTAAAAGTATCCCTAACCATAACCCTAGACCTAGACCTAATGCTAGCCCAATCCCTAATGAAAAACCATAGCCCTAATCCTGGCTCTAAACCTAGGTTTAATCCTAACCCTAACTCTAACACTAGCCCTAACCATAAATTTACCCTTTGCCCTAGGCAAAAACCTAGCTATAACATCATACCATATCCTAAACCTAATCCTAACCCTGGCCCTAAACCAAGACCTAGCCCTAATACTAACCCTAGCTCTAATCCTAGCCCTAATTTAGCCCTAACCCTAAACCTAATCATATCCCTAGCCCTAAGACTAACTCTAATGCTAAGAGCCATAGCCAAGCAGTATGATGCATGGCATTTTTGGTTGAAAGATGACTCCAGCAAAGCCATTGAGATGAAATGATTATGTTAAGATCTGCATTCTTATGGATATTAGATTCCTGCTGTCCACCTCGGCCTGCTACAGGACTCCAGGAGAGTTCCCATTGGTTGGGCAAATGCGGTAGGAAGGAATTCTGGAGGAGGGACTTCCTGTTGTGGTCCGGGAGAACGCCACGTGTGTCGGCAATCTTCCCGGGAGCATACAGGGCATTGGCAGCAGTTTCAAAAATAAAGTTTGCTCCTGCTTGAGTGGCTCGTGATTTTGTGCCCAGCCAGACTGCGGCAATTGGTGGCCCATGCGGGGGACGCCTGAAGCTTGGAGGTGAGTAAAATTGCTCACCCCTGAGGGAAGGTGAGAGAATGGGTGACCATTTCAAAAAACAATGTGTTCTTGTTTTGATTTATTTTGTTTTTGTTTCAAGCTGCCTATCCCTAGACCTTTCTCAGGCAAACTGGGAAAAATGGTTGGCTCAAGGTTTCAAGTTGTTCGGCCCTGAGAAAGAGAAAATTGATACAACAATTTTTTGTTCCATTTTTGTTTCATTCTGTTTCGGTTTGTTTTATGTTATCTTATTGGGTTGTGTTACCTTTATAGTAGATTAGAAATTAGTAAAAAACAAACTGAAAGACTGTTAAGTAAATTGTTAGAGGTCCAGACTATGGTAGAAAACATGTTAGGTCAAGAAAAAGAGAAGGTCTCTCGAGCTAGTCAGACAGAGGAAAATTTAAAGGAAGAAAGCTTAAAGGACAAACAAACATCAGGGAGGAGCTACAACAGGAGGCTACTACTAACTTCGTTCTATCACCAGAGGGCGTAATTCAACCAACAGCTCCATCTACAGCTGAGTGGCCCTCAACTCCTGTCGTTGATGGACGGAATCCTGAGTCAGGACCCCAAAGATTAGCATGCCCTGTACTTGAGCAGGCAGGAGGGCAATGAATTCACCGTGCTTTAGATTTCAAAACAGTGAAGCAATTAAAGGAGGCTGTAAAAACCTATGGTCCTCAAGCAACCTTCACTGTGAGCATGGTCGAATCCATTACCAATTTGGACATGATGACAGCAGATTGGGCTAACATGTGTCGATCTGTGCTAAATGGAGGACAATATTTGTTATGGAAGGTTGCCAATGAGGAATTTTGCACGGAGACAGCTAGGCGAAATGCAGCAGCCGGTTACCCTCAAAGAAATCTAGATATGTTGTTAGGAAAAGGACCTTATGAGGGTCAACAGCAACAAATTGAATATGATCCTGGTGTACACACACAAATTGCTGTAGATGCGGTTAGGGCATGGAAAACTTTACAGGGGCATGGAGATTTGCAAGGACAATTATCTAAGGTAATACAAGGAACTAATGAACCTTACGCTGAATTTTTAGATAGGCTTATTCAAACAGCTTCCAGAATTTTGGGGGATACAGAACAAGCAATGCCATTTATAAAACAACTGGCTTATGACCAAGCAAATCGTTGCTGCAGAGAGGTCATTAGACCATGGAGACATGAAGATTTAAACACATATATTAAATTATGTAGAGACATTAATGACCAAGGGCAAGTCGTGGCAGCAGTACAACAGGCTTTAGATGCTAGACCAAAAACATGCTACAATTGTGAACAAACAGGACATTTAAAAGGAGTTGCCCCATAGGAGGAGGGTTTAACAAAGCTAGGTATCAAAGGAATAGAATACCGGGTATTTGCCCATGATGCCGTAGAGGGAGACATTGGGCTAATGATTGCCATTCTCAAACCACCATAGAGGGTATTCCATTATCAAAAAATGGACAAGGACCAAGTGTTTACTCATGATATCATGGAGAAAGGCATCAGGCTCCATTGCCAAAAAAAGGACTGGGGGGCCCAATGCTCCGGGGCCCACAACCACAAATATTCGGAGCAATGGAGGAACCCAGCAACACCATTAGGGTAGTGTCCAGGACACATTATACATTAAATCCCTCATCAGACAAACTAGAGGGAGTGCAGGGTTGGACATCTGCACCTCCACCAGAGCAGTACTATCCAGAGATGGGAGTTCAAATCATTCCCACAGGAGTAAAAGGACTTCTTCCCCAAGGAACAGTAGGCTTATTATTGGGACGCAGTTCTTCAACACTAAAAGGACTTATGATAAGTCCTGGGGTAATTGATCCCGATTATGAAGGGGAAATAAAAATTATAGCTAGTTCTCCAAGAGGAATATCAGTAATTTGGCCAGGAGATAGAATAGCACAGTTATTAATAATACCCAGCCTGCATGATAAATTTTCCAGTCATTCTGTAGAAAGAGGTTCCAGGGGATTAGGCTCCACAGGTGTGGATTGGGCTATGCTGTCTTTAAATTTAGATTCTCACCCCATGCTAAAACTAAATATTCAAGGACATGAATTTAATAGGCTACTGGACACAGGAGCTGACCTTAGCATCATATCTCGTCAAGAATAGCCAAAACATTGGCCATTACAACAAGCCACTCAAACGCTTCAAGGCCTAGGACTGGCAACTAATCCCCATAGAAGTGCAATGGTATTAGATTGGAAGGATCCTGAAGGATGTGAAGGAACTATACAGCCCTTTGTATTGGATCATCTTCCTATAAATTTATGAGGAAGAGATATCCTAGATCAATTAGGTTTGACATTAACAAATAACATCAATCCTAACGCACACACTACTAGGGCTAGACAAGGCTTTAGGAAAGGAAAAAGACTAAGATAACAAGAACAAGGTATGACAACACCAATTCAAATAGATCAAGGAATAAATAGACAGGGATTGGGTTTTCAGAAAGAGCCACTGAGACAATCAAAATTACTTGGAAATCAGAAAGACCAGTGTGGGTTCCTCAGTGGCCCCTGACTAAAGAAAAGATACAAGTAGCCCATGACCTGGTCAAACCACAATTAACGGAAGGACATATACAACCTTCCATATCTCCCCATAATACTGCCATTTTTGTCATTAAAAAGAAATCTGGTAAATGGAGATTATTGCAAGATTTAAGAGCCATTAATAATGAGATGGTTATTATGGGACCTGCTCAATCAGGGATTGCACAATTGTCTGCTTTACCAAAAACCTGGTATGTTTTAGCTATAGATATTAAAGATTTTTTTTTCAATTCCAATTCATCTTGAGGTTAGTCCACTTTTTGCATTTACTATCCCTGCACTAAATCATGAAGGTCCTGATCAGAGATATGAAT
>NW_026005620.1:5262-6625 GCF_001458135.2 Marmota marmota marmota | reverse complement strand
GTTTAGAGCTAGGTTTAGCATTAGGGTTGGGGTTATGTTTAGAGTAATGGATAGAGTTAGAACTAGAGTTTGGCCTTGGTTATGGTTAGGATTAGGACTAGGGTTAGGGTTAGGGTTAGGGTTAGGTCTAGATTTATATTTGGGCAAGGGTTAGTGTTTTAGCTAGGATTAGGGTTAAGGCAAGGGTTAGGGTTAGAGTTAGGTCTAGGGTTAGGGTTAGGGTTACACTTAGAGCTAGGTTTGGTGTGAGGTTTGGGGCTAACATTAGGGCTATATGTAATGTAAGATCTAGAGTTAGGGTTACGGCTAGGTCTATTGTTAGGGTTATGGCTAGATTTTGGGTTAGCATAAAATTTAGAGCTAGGATTTGTGTTATAGAAAGGGACAGTGTTTGGGTTAGGGTTATGGCCAGAATTAGACTAGGCTTAGGTCTAGAGGTAGAGGTATTGTTTGGGTTAGGTTAAGGGTTATTGTGAGGGCTAAAGCTAGGGGTTTTTTTAGGTCTAGAGCTAAAGTTAAGGCTACATTTTGAATTAGGTTTAGATTTAGGGGTAATGGTAGGGTTAGGTTTAGGTATAAGCTTACCAGTAGTGCTAGTGTTAGGGTTTGGTTTAGGGTTACAGTCAGGGTTAGACCTCTGGTTTGTGTGATGGTTAGAATAAGGGTCAGGGTTAGGTTTAGAGTTTTGGATAGAGTTAGAGCTAGAATTAGATCTAGGGTTAGCACTATTAATAGGGTTAATATTTGTTTAGCCTAAGAATTAGGAATAGGTCTAGGGTTACCATTAAGGTTAGGGTTTTGCTTAGGGTAAGGGATAGGGTTAGACATATGTTTAGGGCTAGGGTTAGGGTTATGGTCAGAGTTAAAGCTAGGTTTAAGGTTCAGATTAGGGCTAGTTTTGTGTGAGGTTTAAGGCTAGCGCTAGGGCAATGACAAATATAGGAACTAGGGTTACAATTAGGGTTAGTTTTATGGTTAGGTTAGGGATAGGTCAGTGTTAGGGTTAGGTTTGAAGTTAGATTGATATTTATAGCTAGAGATAGTGTTAGGATATGAGTCAGGTCAGGGTTAGTTTTACGGTTAGGGTTAGGACTCAAATTAGGGCTAGAGTTAGGTTTAAGTTTATGGTGCTGTTTAGAGCTAGGGTGAATATTAGGATATGAGTCAGGTTTTGGGTTATATTTAAGGTTAGGATTATGACTTGATTTAAGGCTAGGGTTAATTCTAGGTGTAGTTCTAGTGTTTGGTTTAAGTGTTAGGCCTGTTGCTCAGTTTTGTTTTAGTGCTATGGTTAGGGTTAGGGCTAGTTTTACAATTAGATTTAGGGTTAGGGCTAGGGTTATGGTTTGGGTAAGGATTAAGG
>NW_026005620.1:0-2669 GCF_001458135.2 Marmota marmota marmota | reverse complement strand
TTTAGGCCTAGGATTAGCATTAGAGTAAGGGTTATGTTTAGGGTAATGGAGAGTGTTAGACCTAGGGTTAGGGCAAGGGTTATGGTTAATATTAGGGCTTGAAGTGGGGTTAGGGTTAGGCTTACACCCAGGGATAGTGTTAGGTTTAGGTTTAGGTTTAGGTTATGGTTTAGGGTTTGAGCTAGGATTAACACCAGGGTGAATGTTAGGTTTAGGGTTAGGTCTAGGTTATATTTACGGTTAGGGTCAAGGTTAGTGTTAGGATTAGGGCTAGGGATATCATTAGTTTTAGGGTATTGGATAGGGTTTGATGTCGGGTTACGGTTAAGGTTAATATTAGTTTTTGGCTTAAGGTAGTGTTAGGAATAGGTGTAGGGTTAAATTTTGTGTAATGGTTAGGGTTTGAGCTAGGGTTAGGTCTATGACAAGGTTTAGGTTTATGGCTATGTCTAGGGTTAGGTTTAGGGTAGATTTAGGGCTTGGGTTATCATTAGGGCTAGGGTTATGGTTAGGGTAATGGGTAGGGTTAGAGGTAAAGTTATGGCTAGGGTTAAGTTTAGGATTATGGCTAGGGTTAACGTTAGGGTTAGGTTTAGGCCAAGGGTTAGTGTTAGCATTAGGTTTTATTTAAGGCTTCGGGATTGAGCTAAGATTTGCACTAGGACAAGGTTTAGGGTTAGAGTCAGGGTTAGGGTTAGGGCTAGGGTTAGCATTATGGTTAGAGTTAGGGTTAGGGTAATGTATAGAGTTAGAGGTAGGCTTTGGCTTATGGTTATGGCTAGTTTTAGCATTAGTGATATGGCTAGGTCTAGTTTAGGGTTAGGTTTTCTGTTAAAAAAGGTTTTGAGCTAGGGTTTGTGTTAGGGTAAGGGTCAGTGTTTGGGTTAGTGTTAGGTTTATGATTAGGTCCAGAATTAGGACTAGGGTTAGGTCTAGGGGTTGAGTTAGTTTTTGGGTTAGGTTAAGGGTTGTTGTTAGGGCTAGGGCTAGGTTTTTGTTTAGGGCTAGGGCTAGAGTTATCGCTAGGCGAAGGATTAGGTGTAGATCTAGGTCTAGTGTTAGGGTTAGGTATAGGTATAGGGTTACATGTAGCACCAATGTTAGGGATCTGTTAGGGTTAGGGTAAGATTTGGACCTCTGGTTAGTATTTAGGGTCAGAATAAGGGTCAGGGTTAGATTTAGTGTTTTGGATAGAGATAGAGCTAGATTGAGAGCTAGTGTTAGGACTAGTAATAAACGTAGGTTTTGGGTTAGGCTAAGGATTAGGGTAAAACTAGGTAGCTTTAGGGTTATAGTTTGGCTTAGGGTAACGGACAGGGTTAGTGCTAGGTTTAGGGCTAGGTTTAGGGTTAGGCTTAGGGTGAGGGTTAGGGTTAGGGCTAGGGTTAAAGTTAAAGGTAGTGTTAGGGCTCAGATTAGGGTTAGGTTTGATGTTATCTTTAGGTCTACGGCTAATGTAAGAACTAGGGTTACAATTGGGTCTAGTTTTAGGGTTATTGTTATGTCTAGGTCTAGTATTAGGTTAGCTTTAGGGTTAGGGTTATGTTTAGGATAATGGGTAAGTTAGGGTTAGGGAATGTGTTAGGGTTAGGCTGAGGGTTAGAATGGGGGTTAGGGTTCGGGTTAGGGTATTGGATAGTGTTAGAGCTAGGGTTAGGGCTAGGGTTTTGGTTAGGGTTAGGTTTAGGTTAGTGTAAGAAATTAAATTAGGGTTGGGTTTAGGGTAATGGATAGAGCTACATTTAGGGTTAGAGATAGGGTTAAAGCTAGTGTTTGGGCTCAGATTAGGGCTAGGTTTTGGGTTTTGATAGGGCTAGTGTTAGTGATATGGCTAATGTAAGAACTAGGGTTATGATTGGGGCTAATTTTAGGGTTACAATTAGGACTAAGTCTAGTTTTAGGATTAGGTTTAAGTTTAGGGTGATGTTTTGAGCTACAATTAGTGTTAGGTTCAGAGTCAGGTTCAGGGTTAGTTTTAGGTTAGGGATAGGACTTGAATTAGGGGTGGGCTTAGGACTAGATGTAGAGTTAGGATTTGGTTTAAGTTAAGGATTAGGGTTAGTGCTATAGCTCGGTTATGTTTTAGGGTTAAGGCTAAGGTTATGGTAAGGGATAGGGTTAGAACTAGAAATAGGGTTAGGCAAGAATTAGATTTAGTCTTAAGGCTAGGGTTAAGATTAGGATTAGGGCTAAACTAGGCCTAGGAATAGGTCTAGGATTAGTGTTAGGGTTAGGCCTAATTTTAGGGCTATGTTTAGGGTTAGGTTTAGGGGAAGAGATGGGGTTATAGCTAGGTTTAGGGCTAGGGAGATGATTAGAATTAGGTTTAGGGATAGGGTTAGGATTGGGTTAGGATTAAGCTAGATTTGGTGTTAGGATGAGGGCTAGGGCTTTTGTTAGGTTTAGGGAAAATTTTAGGGATAGGGATAATGTCAGGTTTAGAGTTATGGCTAGGGATAGTTATAGGGTTAGTTTCATGGCTAGGTCTTTTATAAGGGTTTGGTTTAGGGTAAGGATCAAGTTTAGAATTAGGTGTTTTTTAAGATCAGCTTCAGGTTTCAGTTATGGCTTAGGTTAAGTTTTAGGGTTAGGGCTCAAATTAGGGTTTGGGTTAGAGTTAGGTTTAGGGTAATGGGTAGGTTTAAGATTAGGATTCAGGTTAATATTAG
>NW_026005619.1:0-6628 GCF_001458135.2 Marmota marmota marmota | reverse complement strand
AAAAAAAAAAAAAAAAAAAAAAAAAGAAAAGAAAAGAAAGAAAAATAGTAACACAGGAAAGGTGAGCAGAGTAGTTAGTATAGGGTAAATGTTCATCCATCTGCTGAATGAATGACAGTCAAAAGTTTTTTTTGCAGTGATGTAAAGAAGTCAACAACACCCTAAAGAGTAGCAGCTTGTACTCTCTCTCCATGACAGCTCTCTTTATTTTTATTATGCCTAATATTCACAGTAGTTTGTAATTATATAGGAATAACCAAGTTTTATTGCTGAACTACTTTGTCTAGAGACTCTCAAACAAGTAAAAGGTAACAACATTAATCAGTGTAAAAAGGAAAGTACTCTTGTTTTATGTTCAGCTTTTGCTTGATTACATCTCACCTTTATCTTGATTATTTGGTGTAAAGGCTAAATTACTTCCTAGAATATATCACTGACTGCAGAATTGATTATTATCTTTTAAAAATGGGAGATACAAACAGCAAAAGAGACTTTATTTTTTCCTCCAGAAATAAATATTTTCAAAAATTCTCTTTCCTGACTCTTTTTTATCTTATTTTTTTCATTTGTTAATATAGTATGGCACCAGTGGTATAGCCTTTAGAATTCTTGATTCAATGTTAAATTCACCATCTTTTTAAGTAAACAATTTATTTAATAGGCAGACAAAATAGAAATATAAAAATTGTATATTCAAGACAATATGGTAAAATCTTTTTTGATTGGTGAATTTGGATCTAAGTCTTCTATTTCTTGTCTGTAAATTGTCTTTCTCCAAATTTTTTGAAAAATATGGAACTTATTTTGAAAAATAAATGAAAAATAATTTATTTCCACTTATTTTCACTGTTCTACACTAGAAATAGTTGGATTTTAATTAAAGCTATGGAGAAAAATAGCCTCTTACAAGTGGACAGTGTGGCTTAGACTTAGTGAATAGTAGACTCTGGTCTATCAATATGTAATATTTCTTTAAATATTTCTTATGATTTGTTTTAAGCTTTTTCATTTCCATATTGCCCTATTTTCACCACATTTAAGGTATTAAAAGCTTATGATAATTTTCTGACCTAGGAAATATATGCTTCACTGAAATTTGAAAGGAAAATATTTCCAAACTTTATTAGTACCCCTTTTCTTTGTTATTTTGCTGGATTTTCAGTTTTGTAGAATCCCGTGTCCGCTCCCTTTCTACACCATGCACCAGAAGTACCTTAAATCACTTAAAATTCTTGTTCTCTTCCCTTTTTTCTGGTTGCATTAATAATTAAAAGAAACTTACCTACCTTGAAATACTTATATGAGGTGAATTACAAAGCCACTCCAAACAATGAACTTTGCATCTAGAATTAGTAATAAAATTGCTGTGTTGCCAGGCACTGGCCTAAGTGCTTCCCATGCATTCGGTCTTAGAATTCTCAGCAAATAAATGCCATTCTTATCTCCATTTTACAGACTAGGAATCTACAGCCAGGAGAGGTTGCACAATTGAATCAAGGTCAAGCACTAGTAAGTGGTACAACTGGAATTCAAACCTGCACATTCTGGCATCACAGCATTCTTCAACACTACTACTCCATTTTGTTCCTAGTTATTGTGTAACTCCTCATCAGCCAAGATATTTTTTACTAAGTAGAGAAAAGAAACTTTTCTTTTGGCAGGGGTACTGGGGATTGAACCTGGGGTGCTTTACCACTAAGCTACATCCTCAACCCTTTTCATTTTTTTGACGTGGGTTCTCAGGAAGTTGCTTAGACCCTCACTAAATTGCTAAAGCTGGCCTGGAAATTGTGATACCCTGCCTCAACCTCTCACATTGCCAGTATTATAGACATACACCACCAGATTTGGTTAGAAACTTAAAATTTTATGAAAACTGGTTAAAATAATAGTAGATCAAGATCCTTGCCTAAAGAAATTATGCAATTTTGTTATTTATCTTTAGCATGGAATTATTATTTAAATACTTATGACAGATATTATAGAACTAATGATATATATATTTACTTATAGATGAACACACAGTATCTTTATTTATTTTTATGTGGTGCTGAGGATCAAATCCAGTGCCTCACACATATGAGACAAGTGCTTTACCACAGAGCTACATCCCCAGCCCCAAACTAATTATATTTTAATGACAATTTTTAGTATCTTCGTGAAAAAAATTGGCCTACCACTAAGTGATCATATTTGACCCTGCATTTATTATTGACTTGCTGTTTTCAAGATAACTTTTTATTCTCCTCTCTAATTGATTAAATTAATAAAATACTTATTAGAGAACAATAAAGGCTGCCAGGGTGTGATAGTGCACACTTGTAATCCCAGTGGCTCAGGAGGCTGAGGCAGGAGAATTGCAAATTCGAAGCCAGCCTCAGCAACTTAGCAAGACCCTAAGAATCTTAGTGAGACCCTGCTTCAAAATAAAATATGAAAAGAACTGAGGATATGGCTCAGTGATAAAGCACTCCTGATTGGATTTCTAATCCCAAAACAAACAAACATGGAAGGCTAAAGAAACAACAAACAATAGTAAATAGTAATATTCTGTAAGGTACAACAGGTAGAAGCTGTCTGGGTTTGATCTATAGTGCATGTATCAATATCACAGCCAGCTCTAATAAGCTCACCATGAATTTGTGATTGTGTTAGGTTATTGTTTGACATAACATTAATTTTTTTGATTATTTAGTTTAAAAGGCTAATAGCCTATGTTGAAGGGAAAAAACAGATATACACAAATATATGATTTGAATTATTCTCTTGAAATAATTCTTTAACATTTTCACTTCAGTATGTTTTCTATGAATAGACAGAAAAAATATTTGGTAAAACTTTTCTCACACTATTGAAGTTAGTGGTTTTTGTAATTCAGTTTTCAAAGTTTAGTTTTTAGTAGTAGGTTTATTGTGTAAATGTTTTAGCTAATAATTAGAATAAGAAAAGAAAATTTTCTGCAGCCTACAGTTATTCACCAAAGAAGATGGCAATATTTTTATGCGCACATTATTTTGAAGCATATGATTTTTGTCTTTCATTTGTTCTTTTGAGGAAATGAATGCCTTTACTTTTAAATATCTATGTTGATCCTTATTTTATACAAATAATTCTCTTGTAAGAACATCCATAGTTATCTTTTTGAATATCAATGCTTTTGCATATTCAGATGAATTTCTGTTGGATATTTGCAAAAAAACAAACTATGCTTTAATCTTGTCTATTTTTTATTAGATTAAAATGCTCACTTTTAAATGGAATCAGTAAAGCCATTGTATTTTGATTAACTCCAAAAATATTTCTTAAAAACTTTTAAAAATTGCAGTATAGGAAATATACTGACTTAATGTTTTGCCGCTCATTTTTAAAAAAATCTCTGAGACAGTCAATAGATGTGTTTTATATCCACATTTGATTTTGGAATAAAAGAAAAATTGTATCTGATTAAGCATAAAGAGAAAGATCAACAAATAAAAGTATACAATTTGGAAATTGTCAACTATTTCCAATAATTAGCATTAAGTTCAATTGAGCTCAATAGTGCTGTCTTGTAGCTAAAGCACTGAAAGACTACAAAGATGAATGAGAGCTTTTGCTTGATCACAAGGGGTTCAAGGGCAGACTATTATGGATGACCTAAAGTATAGTGTGGTTGCATACTAGGTTGGAGTTATTTTTTTAATACTTATTTTTTAGTTCTAGTTGTCAATACCTTTGTTTTATTTATTTATATGTGGTGTTGAGGATCAAACCCAGGGCCTTGCATATGTTAGGCAAGCACTCAAGCGCCGAGCCACAACCCCAGCCCCTGAAGTTATTAAAAAGGTGCTGTGGAAGCACTAAGATATAATCCAAGTTGTAATCTAAGACTATTAGCCGAAATTCAACAGATAGTGAATAGAATTTTGCCATAGAAAAGTAGGGATTGACTCATTAGCATTGTTGAAAAACAGGCCAACAAAAGATAAAGATCAGATGTGAAAGTGCTATCATCCTTGAAAACTAATAGAAAATCAGAATGATTCAAGCATGTGTGTGTCAACCATAAAGATTTGTTGAGAATAATAGTGGAGAGTCTACTCTTTCTAAGGGAAGGAATTTGATTTTAATCAGTAGAAAATAGAATATTATTAAAGATTTATGTAGTTGACTCACATAATTATTAGTTTCTTAAAAGAATAAATTTGGTAGTAAAAAAAAAGCACAATTCTCAACTGGTGTTGAAAGAGCATTTGAAAGCCTTTGAGTATTAAACTGGGTGAGACAGAGGATGAGCTCCAGACCCATGGCTGTGGGGTGTGGGTGGCAAGGAGGGCAGAAGTCTCAGAGATGTTCCTGTAGAATCAGGAGAGCTGGGGCAGTCTACTGTGGCAAATGGGATAGAAGGAGGTTTCTCTGAGGTTTCTAATTTGGGTGACTAGAAAGATATTGATTCCTTTGACTGAGAATAGGAAAAAAGAGAAATTAGAAATTTAGCTGATTTGATACTTGAGGAAAACATTATTTTTTTTTTTTACGAATTGGAAAATAATTCATTTTGGTGCACCATGGAGAGAAAAGAAAAAAAATATAAATAGCAAACGACACTGCACAAACCCCTGATATTTTACTTGATGACAGAAATTGTAAGCCTTTCAATATATGCATGTTCTCTTGAGGATAGAAGTGGTTGGCAATGATGACCGTCCCTGGTAGGCGGAGACTGAGCTCTACTGAAGTCAAGAATAGGCAAGTTGGTTCTCAGAGTATCTTTTGAACAACCAAGATAAGGACTGCAGAAACTCCACTACCTAACTGGTTTAGCATGTCTAGAGTGTTTCCCCACCATGTCCATTAGAGTAAAGCTCACTTCTAACTGTTCCCCAACCCTGAAGTACCTTTAGTGGCTCAACTGTTTTAATTTGTGTATCTCCCATGGTCTTTCCGTGGGATACCACAGAGACTCCAGAAAGCATGGATATATATTTTGATTCATCTATATATGGGGGATAGGGAGAGTGGATAAACCTACCTAGGAGGAAGAGATTGTGGTACAAAATGGTTACTTGTAACAATAATAAAAAGTTTTTCTTTAAGAGCAATAACAATTTCTTTAGATATTTTTTTCACTCTGTCAGTGTGTCAAAACTTACTTTATGCCAGGCATAGTGGCACATGCCTGTAATCCTAGCAGTTTAGGAGGCTGAGGCAGGAGGATTGCGAGTTCAAAGCCAGTCTAAGCAAAATTGAGGTACTAAGCAACTCAGTGAGGCCCTGTCTCTAAATAAAACACAAAATAGGGCTGGGGATGTGGCTCAGTGGTCTAGTGCCCCTGAATTCAATCCCCGGCACCGCCCCCTACCCCGAAAAATACTTTGTATATAAAAAGCTAAAATTCTGTTTTACATAAATAAAAAGAACTTATATCGGGGCACAAAATACTTGGAAATATGCAAATAAAAAGCAATATTGACTCAAATATGTTGATTTTGGATAGGGTTACATCAATCTGTACTTCTCTGACTAAAAGAAAATTATCAGAACTATACATTTTACTTACAGGCTTAATTTTGTTGGAGCTATAATAAAGTTACTATTTTGAAAATCATTTTTTTTCCTTCTGTCACTTGCCATCCCTCAAGCAATTTCTCATGTAGAAGCTGGTGGTGCCAAATACACATTTAAGATTATTTGTTAGGAACTTTCTAAGAGAAGAGCTCTGATGGAACATGGTTTTCAAATGTCATTCTTATACGTGTTGATTATTCCAGTGACCTTTCCTTTTGATAGTGTTATATAAATCTGCCCTTCAAAATTAAATTTATATCTCTTGGTCACTCTCAAGAATATATTTGTAATCTGGACAACAGAAAAGAGATAGGGTCATTTTTTTTTCCCCCTGCAGAAAACCGGAGAATCATTTCTTGAAGATAGCATTTTTCAACCCCTTTCAGTCTCTCTGAAGAGGAGACATTTGGCAATGTGTAGATATTTTTGATTGTCACACTGGAGGTGTCCTTCTGGCATCTTTTTGGGAGAGGCGAGGGGTGCTGCTAAGCATCCTGCAATGCACAGGACAGCCTTGTGTAATAAAAAATCATTTGGCTCAAAATGCCAGTGTGCTAACCCTGATTAAGGAAGGTTAGAGTGACAACAGTAACAACAAAAGGATAAGTAGTTTTATATGGCTGGATTCATATAAATTCCTTATGTTAAAAAAATAAAAATAGCCGGGTGCGGTGACACAGGTCTGTAATCCCAGCAGCTCATGAGGCTGAGGCAGGAGAAATGAGAGTTCAAAGCCAGTCTCAGCAACTTAGCGAGACACTTGCAAGCAACTTAGTGAGACCCTGTCTCTAAATAAAATATAAATAAGGGCTGGGGATATAGCTCAGTGGTTAAGCACTCTTGGATTCAATCCCTAGTACCACACACACACACACACACACACACACACAAGTCAGGGCCATTAGTGTAGCTCCTTAAAAGGGTAAGTCCACTGAAGAGAATAATTGCTTTTGAAACAATTTATATGGATTTAATTAAATTGAAGCATAGAAATTGCATGGTAAGCAGAAGCCAAGGGAGCAGTCTGTGGCTGACATACTCTAATTTCAATTTCTTAAAAAAAAAAAAAAAAAAAAAAACT
>NW_026005618.1:0-6632 GCF_001458135.2 Marmota marmota marmota | reverse complement strand
GAAATTATTTGATAGTTTGCAGTGTTCCTTAGAAGGTACAGAATACATCCATTTTCTTCAGCCAAAGACTGTTTGGATTTTTACTTGGAATTTGAATAATAAAAATACATGCCTATTTGATAAATTTCATATTGCTGGCTCTTGACACTATAAAAGTCAGAACTGATTTCAAAGGTCAAGGAAACATTAGCTTCCCTTTCCAGCATTAACAGAATTTTTTAAAACCCGAGGGGCACCTTTTAGATCTTGACATGCCTATGTATGTTCCATTAGTATCAATGTGAGCTACACATCGTATATATTGTCCACATCTGTTTGTGTGCATGTTTTCATAAAATAGGTTCAGTAATAGGGGCACTACTCAAAGTATAACATGAAGTCATCAATCATGAGATGCAAACACTTATTTCATTAAAAGACTCACTTATGTTAAAAACCTTTCTCTATGGGAAGCCCCCAAAAGATACCTATCTTCTCAGGAAATGCCAATAAGTGCAAAAATGTGCTTAGAACAAATAAAAATGGGCAGAATTATTTTTTTAAATACAGTTTTATCACAAAAATTCAAAATACACTGATCTGATATCAGAATGCCTAATGATTTGTTATAGAACTTCAGTCGTGATTTTCTCCTCCTGCTTAATTGGAAACAACTGCTCCCCAGGACTAATTACAACTCCATCAAAAAGAAAGACGAGCACAAATATGTCTTAAGGGAATGTAAAAACTTTGAAGGTGAGGCCCCATAAACTGAATTAAGTGATGAAATTTAAAACCATTCCATGAGCTATGCTTTCTAGAGACTGTTGCAATGAGCATCAAGGAAATAAATCCAAGGCATTTTCTAGTGATAATATCAAGAGGCATGAAAGCATAACATATTGAAATGCCTTAGATAGTCAATCTCACATTGATCAGCTTACAAATTGATTATTGTTAATAGAAATCTATGTTGGGTCTGCAACATCATATGCTTTACTGAAAATAATTTTTTTTAAGTGCTAAGCAGAAACTGGCTGCTTGAAATGGATCTGAATTACCTACCAGCACTAATATGCATGTGAACTCTACACTAAGCCTTAATCTTGGTAATAATCTTACCTGACATATACCATTTAGCCCATACTTTAAAAATACAAGATATTTTAAATTACCTATAAAATTAAAGAATGAAAGGGTACAAGGGTAATCTGCCTTTCTTGTTTTGCTATTAAAGATTGCAATATCTGAATTGATTTACCTTGGTTTCAAATGTATGTGTTCTTACGCCACAGACCTGAGCATCATCTTTTGCCTTGCTTTTTATAAATATGCTGCAATGGAGATTCCCAGTAATGCACAGCACATTACTAACTACTGATGCAAGAGTTACTTGGTTTTAATACTAAAAGGAGTTTTAAAGATTTGCTATTTACTTGATAGTCTAGCATTCAAAACAAATGTGTAATGTTAAACTAAGAAAATACATCTTGGCAAATTACAACATTAAAACTGTCACATTTGTGAAGTTGTTTCTGATAGATGTTCAGGTGACACCTTTTTTTTCCTCAAAAAAAAAATCTCTAGGGAAATATCCTAGTCAAAAGTCATCTGTAGATATAGACAAAGAAAAAGCATTTTACTAGTTAAAATGCTTAACAAATAATTTTAGAAATTTTAAAATTTTATTCAGTCTATGTGCTTTATTTATTATGGTTTTTGTCAACATATACTAATTTACATTCACCATTTGCTATATTTAAGTCCTACTTTGAACATTAGTAATGTATTCAATTAAATAATCAAAATAAGTCAAATTGAGCTTCTTTTAGACATATTTTGACAGCTATTTTTAGGTTTATAATTTTAAAATAGTACTTTTTTGAATTTTTATAAATTATGTTTTAAAAAATAGCAAAAACACCAGGAACATTTACATGCTTCTAATATATATGAGTAAAAGAATTCTAATACATTTATTTGCAGTATCAAAATACACTCATTGTTTTTCATAATTTTGAAGTTCTTTATTCTTAAATAACTTCATCAGTTAAGAATGACAAAATTATATTCATTAAATAACTAATTCAAATAAAATGAAAAACACTGGATTTAATTGTGGTGGGATTATAAATTCTGAGAGCACAGAAATTGCCCTTATAAACACACACTGAAGCAGGCTCATAGGTTAGCAAGCTAAATTATGCTGATTACAAAGCAATTGTGTAAGATAGCCTGCATGGATTGGAACACTAAACAACCATTCCAAATGAGAGTGGGAGAATTTCAAAGGCACCAAGTAGAACAGAATTATGAATTCCTGCTATTTTGTCTTTTAGAATCTGTTTATTTTATATTTACTCCTCATTTCGCTCTTAGATGTAGCTGTATGTCTCCTACAGGCTAGGAATGCATTCATTTATTCATTGTTTCTTTCTTTTATACATTTACTGAGTACCTAATATGTGCACTAATGGAGTGCTAAAATGAATCAAGCAAGGGCCCTAGACTCAAAGTTCACAGAACAGTGGGAAAGAGAGCAGAATTTAAGAGGCATATATCACAATACAACCAAGTTATGCATGCAGCGAAAGAAAAACCCATTAACAGGCAGCAATCGAAATAATATACTTAGATCTTTTATGTACATGAAAACTGAAGTTTATCACAAATCCAGGAAGAAAACTGGGAACAGGAATCTGAGGTTGAACTGGTAAAGGAATGCAGTAGATATCCAAGCAGGTGATCTTTCATCTCAACACATGTTCCCTGGGGTAAGAAATGAGAAAGTGGGTCCAAAGTTCACTTCTAAAATAAAAGGACATGTGAGAGTGGAAAAGAAAATAAGGAAATAAGAGATGATAGGCAGATAACTGAAAAAAAAAAAGTAAAGATTTACAATGTTGAAAGGGTCTAGATCTTATGAAAATACTGCTCTTACAATAGGTATTATATTCTGCTTATATCCCCCAAAGACTTCTTTTATCTAAGGCAGCAGTAACTTCTGTCCTCCTCCCATTCATTCCTTGGCTTTTCTACTGAGATTTCCAACAAAGGTGCCAATTAGTGCCAATTGTCATGATGTTTGAGATGTAGACACCTGTCTTCTAATAACTGGACTGAGACCACCAACTCATTTCACACAGGCCATCAAACAGACGTCAGCTAGTAATGGCCTACATTTACTACCAATCTGGGCTCAAGCCAAGGCCCTCTCCCATGGCACTGCTTCAGCATTCTTGATGACAAGCAGCAAGTTCAATGTATGTTCACTCCCCTCCCATAAATGGACCAGTGGCCGTGACAATAAGTGCTACTAAATAGCATGACTGTCTCTCATTCTCTGTTACCTCCATATTTGAACTTTGTAGAATCAGCCTTTCCTAAGCAAGTATTTTCAACATCCATTGAAGTGGAATGCAGATTGAGATTTATGCACAATTTTTTTAAAATATGGAAACTGAATTTACATATTCATGTCCTACCATAAGATGAGGAGGTAATGAAGGCCTGCTGTATGTTAAATTCCAAGAAGCAAAATAAACAGTATCAACCTCAGGGATGCATGAATTCCATGTAAAGTTTTTTTTTTTTTATAACCATCTGCATATTGTAGTTCTCTAAAATAATCTTTAAAGTAACTTTAGAGTACTTAAGTAGAAGTAGACTCTCAGACTTCTTCTGTATGTATTTCAGACTTTAAAGGGAATTTGTATATTTTTCTCATATGTTAATCTAACTTATCAAAACCCCAAAAGAAAAATTCATAGCAAATAGTTTATATTTTTAAAACCAATAAGTGATACAGTCCCCAAAAAAGTTAAACTTCTCATAGTAAAAAATAAGGACAAAATATTTTTAGCTCTAGTAGTAAAAAAAAATAAATAAATCTGAAGAAGTAAGTTAGGGTCAGTCTTTAGAGGGCTTTAGAGGACTTGTTGGAGTGGATGCTTCTGGAATATCAATATAAAATAAAACTTACATAGCAGGACTGGAGGCAGGAAGGGCAGTGGTGGGATAGGGTGTGTATGTCTTAGAGTATTGGTTGGAAAATGAAGGATTAAGAGGGTGACTGCAGAGTTAGAAATGACAAGGCTTGGTAATTGATTTGCAGAGGAGGCAAAGAAGAAAAGATAAAGTTGACCCTAAGAGGTACCCAGGTGCCTAGAAGATGATGAGCTAACAACAAAAAATTAAAAATTAAAAAAAAATAAAAACAAAAAAAAAGCAAAAGACCAGAGTAGGGACAGGTCAAGGAGAAGATGAGCTCAATGGGAACATAATGATTTCAAAGTGCTAGACAGGCAGCTAAGCAAGGCTGAATTTCTATCTACTTTGGGAGTCAGCTAAGATGTGACAATGAAATTCAGGAGATAGATGAAAATGTGGGAGACTGCAGAGCTAGAAGAGGAAAAGATAGAGAGCCTTCGAAATACAACCCTGTCCCCAGAAGCACATTGTCTAATCATGGAGAGAATTATACATTTCCACAACAACCCAAAATACAAGAGAGAGAGAGAGCATTAGAAAGTAAAACTAGGGGATATGTTAGGAACACAAAAACATTTAAATATATACCCATTTATTCTCTATAATATAACATCTCTAATTTTACCATTCTAGAACTTTCTGAATTCTGAGTCAGCAAAGCTGTCATTTGTTGGCTATCAAATATCACTGTAGAGCATTGGATGGTTTTAGACTTTCAAACATCCATGGCTTTATCCCCCAAAGAATAGTGGGGATAAAATATCTAGGGACAATTTGAGTTGTAACAGCAGAGGGGTACTACAGGCATTTTACAAATAGAAGCCAGTAATGCTGCTAAACATCTTTTGGTTCACAGGACATCCCCAAACAACAAATAATTATGTGGTCCAAGATGTCAGTGGTGTCTAGGTGGAGAAACTCTGCTGTAAAGTGACTTCAGGCATTTGCTTATTTTTATCTAATTGGCCACTAAAGTTCACCAATGAGATGAGCTGATATATTTACTTGACTCTTATTGGATGCTTAAGACACTTATTCAAGGTACATAGAAGATACTAGCATTTTCTAGGGCAATTTCTACCATAAAGTATTATTTGTGGCAATTTGGATAAGTGCGTAGTTTAAAGCATGCATTTAAAATTTCAGGCATTTAAAATGTCTAATGTTTTCTTGGTAATTCTGTTTTCTAAGTTTCTATTTTCCCAAATTCCATTAACCAGCACATTCTTTGCATTTGCAAGCTAATTAAAATGTTAAGATAACTTAGAAGATACAGAAATTTACCTTGGCTGACTTCTTTGCCAACTTTCCTCTTTAATATCATATAACCTCTTCAGCACTTAAATTGTGGTGCACTTTATTTGTCTTGTTATTTATGCCCATGGATGTCTGTGAACACTTATCCTGCTTTTACGCAGACTTTATTTTGGCGATGTTGCTGTTATTATGTAAGAGTGCCTTCAACTAAGCCCTTCTAAGGGGCCACATCTTACTTCACATCTGTGATTTATGGCTTATAAAGCACTTCCATGACATTGTCTCATACTTTAGGACAGTTCTGGGATAACCTGTGGTACCTCACAGGAATTGTCACCATGTTGAGAAAAGGAAGCTTCAGCTTACAGATGCTGGATCAAACCTTGAACCAGGTTGTCTGACACTTGATCCTTTCAGCAACATGCCTACCTGATGGTGATGAGTGTACCTAGAGCCTCTTGCTCCTAATTCCAGGCTCCACACATGTCATAATTCATCACTGTGCCTTTATCTCATGTTGCACCAGGAAAAATAAAATGCATTATTTTTGGTTATGTTTTTCTTTTTTGTTTGTTTGGTTGATTGCTTGGTTTTGTACTGGGGATTGAACTCAGGGACACTTAACCACTAAGCCACATATTTTTTAGGGACAGGGTCTCGCTGAATTGCTTAGGGCCTGGATAAGTTGCTGAGGCTGCTCTTGAACTCACAAACCTCCTGCCTCAGCCTCCTGAGCAGTTGGGATTATAGGTGTGAACTACCATGCTTGGCAAAATGAATCATTTCTAAGGTTGCTATTAAGGCAGAACAAACAGACTTCAATGGACAAGATCTGATTACCACATTTTTCCTGGACACACATGTTGTCGTTCAGATGGGGGTAAAAGGCTGGTGCAGATCACCCTTCATTTCTCCATAGCACTAAATCCAAGAGTTTAAGAGGAGAAGTCAGGTTATTGGTTTAAAATATCAAACATGACAAGATTCCATTTACATGGATTTCTTTGTTAGATAGTAACAGAAGAGTGTGGGTATGAGAGAGAAATCTGCCAGCATAATTTGCTTTCCCTACTAAATGAGGGTTCCCTTGGTCTCCATATTTTCCAGTCTCTTTCCCTCTCCATCACCACCAAACTTCCCTCAATGTCTTAACAAATGAGTCACTATCAACTTACAACCCTAGAGGTGACCAAATATTAGTTGGCATCCCTGCTGAGCCATACATGGAGAAGAGGAAATGTATTTGTAGCTGATAAGACCTCATGAAGAACATTTAGGTAGAATCAGAAAATATACTGGAATTTGTTTTGTCCAACAGGCTCATTATCAACTGGGAAAACTGAGCCTCAGAGAAGAGAAACTTCAATATAAATCAAACAAGGAGAGAAATGAATTGTAGTAGATGG
>NW_026005617.1:0-6635 GCF_001458135.2 Marmota marmota marmota | reverse complement strand
CCCCTAAACTTAACCCTATCACAAACCCTAACCCTAATCCTAATACTATCTTTAAAACTAACCCTAAACCTAACGCTAAATATAACCCTTACCCTAACATTAACCCTAATCCTAACCCTAACACTAACTCTAAACCTATCCCTAACCCTAACATTCTAATTAAACCTAACACTAACCCTAACATAAATACTTACACAAACATAAACCTAACCCTAATCCTATCCCTAATACTCACCCTAGCCTTAACCCTAACACTAACACTAACTCTAACCCTAACACTAATCCTAAACCTTATCCTAACTATTACCTTAACCTTAACACTAAAACTAATCTTAACCCTAACTCTAACCCTAATTCAAACCCTAACCCTAAACCTAATCTTAACCCTAAATCCAACACAAAATTTAACACTAACATTAACCCTAACCCTATCCTAATCCTTACTGTATCCCTATCCCTAACAATAAACTTAACCCAAATCCTAACTCAAAACCTAAACTTAACCCTAACACTAACCGTAACCCTAACCCTGACCCTTAATCTAACACTAACCTTAACCCTAATCCTATCACTAACCTTAACCATAACCCTAACACTAATCATAACACAAACCCTAAACCTAACCCTAAGCCTAACACTAACTCTAAACGTATCCCTAAAGCATACACTATAATAAGACTTAACCCTAACCCTAACACAAACACTAACACTAAACCTAACCCTAATTCTATCTTTCACCCTAATCCTAACAGTCACCATAACCCTAACACTAACAGAAACACTAATTCTAACCCTATCACTAAACTAACCCTAATCCTAACCCTTAACTTAACCCTAACACAAAACTTAAACTTAACCCTAAACTTAACTCTAAAACTAATCCTAACCCTATCCCTAACCCTAACACTAACCCTAACCCTAAACCCAATGGTAAACCTACTGCTAACCCTTACCCTAACACTAATCCAAACCGTAACCTTAACTCTAACAAGAACCCTACGTCTAACCCTAACCCTAACCCTAACCCTAACCCTAACACTAACACTAACTGTAACCCTAACCCTAATCCTAAAAATAACCTAACCCCAAACCTAATCATATCACTAATTCTAACCCTAACCATATCCCCAAAATGATCACTAACCCTAATCCTAAACATAATGCTAACCCTAACTCTAACACTAACCCTAACTCTACCCCTAACCCTAACACTAACATTAACACTATCTCTAAACCTAATCATACTCCTAAAACTAAACCTAACCCTAATTAGAACCCTGAATATAACCCTTGTCTTATCCGTAACCTTAACCCTAACCCTAACCTAACACAAACCATAACCCTAAGCCTAAATGTAACCCTAACCCTAACCCTAACCCTAACTCTATCTAACTTTAACCCTAACACTAACCTAATATGAAACCTAACACTAACCCTAAACCTAACACTTACTCTAACACTAACCCTAACCATAAACCTAACCCTAAATATAACGAGAACCCTAACCCTAACCGTAATCCTAACACTAACTCTAAAACTATCTCTAACCCTAACAGTATAATTAACCCTAACCCTAACCCTAACACAAACTTAACCCTAACACTAACCCTAAACCAAAGCCTAACACAAACTCTAACACTAAGACTAACCCTAACCCTAATCCTAAACCTTACCTTTACTCTAACACTAACACTAAACTTAACATTAACCGCAATCATAAAACTAACTCTAATCCTAACCCTAACCCTAACCCTAATCCTTACCTTAAATTAACCTTAAACTAAACCTAACCCTATCACTAATCTTAACCCTATCCCTAACAATAATTATCACACTAACCGTAAACGTAACCCTAAACCTAAAACTAACTGTAAACCTTTCCATAACCATAACAGTATAATAAACATTAACCCTAACCGTAACACAAACACTAAATCTAAACCTAACCCTAACATTCACCTTAACACTAATCCTAACACAAACACTAAATCTAACCCTAACTCTAGCCCTAACACTAAACTTAACCCTAATAAGAACCTTAAACTTAATGCTAACCCTAAATCTAAAACTAACCCTAACCTGAAATATAACCCTAAACGCAACCCAAAACCTAAATCTAACCCTAACCCTAACACTAACCCTAATCCAAACCATAACCCTAACTCTAACATGAACCCTAAGTCTAACCCTAACACTAACATTAACCCTAATACTAACCCTAACTCTAACCCTAACACTAACACCAACCATAACACTAACCCTAACCCTAACCATAACCCTAACAATAAACCTAACCCCAAACCTAATCCTATCACTAATTCTAACCATAAACATAACCGCAAACCTAAAACTAAACCTAACCCTAAGCATAATCCTAACCCTAATACTAACACTCAACCTAACTCTACCCATAACCCTAACACAAACATTAACTCTAACTCTAAAAATAATCATAATCCAAACACTAAACCTAATCCTAATTCTAACTATAATTATTATCCTAATCTTATCCATAACCCTAACCCTAATGCTAACCCAAACCAACCCAAACCCTAACAGTAACCCTAACACTAACCCTAAACATAAACTTTACCCTAACAATAACACTAACCATAACACTAACACTAACCATAAACCTAACCCTAACCCTATAAATAACACTAACCCTAACCCTAACCCTAACACTAACACTCACCCTAACCCGAATCCTAACACAAACCCTAATTAGAACACTAACATTAATCCTAACCCTAATCCTAAACCTTACCTTAAACCTAACATTAACCCTAAACTGAACCCTAACCTTAACCCTAACCCTAACACTAACTGTAATCCTATCCCTAACAATAATTCTAAACATAATCCTATCTCAAACCCTAACCATAACCCTAACACTAATCCTAACCCTTATCCTAACACTAACCTTAGCTCTAAAACTAACCCTATCACTAACCTTAACCTGAAACCTAAACCTAGCCATAACACTAACACTAAACCTAACTGTAACCATAACACTAACCCTAAACCTATCCATAACCCTAACAGTATAATTAACCCTAACTGTAACTCTAAAACAAACACTAACCCTAACCCTAAATCTAACCTTAACCCTAACACACACCTTAACCCTAATCTTAACAAGAACCCTAATTCTAAACCTAACACTAAACCTACCACTAATCCTAACCTTACATTAACCCTAACACTAACTCTAAACTTAACCCTAACCTAATATTAAACCTAACACTAACCCTAAACCTAACACTTACTCTGACACTGTATTAGTTATAATCCTAACCTTACCTTAACCCTAACACTAACCCTAAACTTAACCCTAACCCTAACCTAATATTAAACCTAACACTTATCGTAAACCTAACCCTAACCCTAACCCTAACATAATCCTAACCACAACCCTAATGCTAACACTAACCCTAACACTAATCCTAACTCCAATTCTAAAAATAACCCTAAAACCAGCCTAACCTTAAGCTTAACTCTAATTCTAACTTATACCCTAATAATAACCTTAACCGTAACCCTAACCCTAACACTAACCTTAAACCTAACCACAACTCTAACCCTAACACTAACCCATACCTATTCCTAATCCTAACATGATCCCTAACCCTAAAACTTACCCTAACCCTAACACTAACACTAATTCTAATGTTAATCCTAACCCTAGCCATTACACTAACCCTAACCCTTACCCTAAGATGAACCATAACCCTAACCCTAACCCTAATCCTAACACTAACCTTAACACTATCCCTAAACACTAATCTTAACACTTACGCTAACACAAACCCTAACACTTACACTAATCCTAACACTAACACTAAACCTAATCCTAAACTTAACCCATACCCTAATCCTATCACTAACCCTAAACCTAAACCTAACCCTAAACCTAACACTAAACCTAACCCTAACACTAACACTTACCCTAAACCTAAACATTGCCCTAACCCAAACACTAAACCTAACCCTAATCATAATCATAACACTAAATGTAACACTATTCCTAACCATTACACTAAGCCCAACACTAACCCAAACCCTAACCCTAACACTAACTCTAAAACATATCCTAACCTTAACACTAACACTAATCCTAACCCTAACCCTAACACTAACACTAACATTAACTCTATCTCTAACCAACCAAACCATAGCCCAACCCTAATCCTGACTGCAATCTAACTCTAACCCTCAACCTAACCTAACACTAAACACAACCCTAATACAAACACTAACCCTATCCCTAAACCAAACCCTAAAACTATCCCTAAGCCTAATCCTAACCCTAAACTTAACAC
Source organism: Marmota marmota marmota (assembly GCF_001458135.2). NCBI lineage: Eukaryota > Metazoa > Chordata > Mammalia > Rodentia > Sciuridae > Marmota > Marmota marmota. The sequence goes on along the minus strand of NW_026005617.1, from coordinate 2,313 downwards.
TAACCCTAACCCTAACCATAACACTAACTCTAACCGTAACCCTAATCCTAACCCTCACACTTACCCTAACCCTAAACCTAACCATAACACGAAGCTTAACCCAAAACCTAACCCAAACCCTAACCCTAACCCTAACGCTAACCCTAATCGTAACCATAAACTTAAAATAACCCTAAGCATAACCGGAACCCTCACCCTAACCCTAACATTCACCCTAAACCTAACACTAACCCTAACCCTAACCCTAACACTAAAACTAAACCTAACTATAATCCTAACCCAAACACTAAAAGTAACCCTATTCCTAACCCTAACCCTAACAGTAACACTAAACCTAACCTAACTCTAACCCTAACCATAACCCAAACCCTAACGTAATCCTATCCCTAACCCTAACTCGAACCCTAACACTAACCGTAACCGTAAACCTAACCATAAAACTAACAATAACCCTAACACAAAACATAACCCTAAGCCTCACCCTAACACTAACCCTAAATTTAATCCTAAACCTAACAACCACCCTTACCCAAACCATAAACCTAACTTTTACCTAAACCTAAGGCTAACGCTTACCTAACCAAACACACATCCTAACACTAACAAGAACCCTAACACTAACACTAACCCCTATAATAACATGAACCCTAAACCTAACCACACCACTAAGCCTAAACCTCACCCAAACCATAACCCTAACCCTAACCCTAACCGTAAACCTAACCCTATCCCTAACCCTAACACAAACTCTAACCCTAAGTCTAACCTTAACTCTAACCCTAAAACTAACCCTAACTTTAACCCTAAAACTAACCCTAACTTTAACCCTAAGCCTAACCCTAAAAGTAATCCTAACCCTTACAATAAACCTAAACTTAACCCTCACCATAACTCTATTCCTAAACCTAATACTAACCCTAATCCTAACACTAACCCTAAACCTCATTATAACCCTAAACCAAACACTAATGCTAACCCTTAGCCTAACCCTAACCCTATCCCTAACACTAACCCTAACCCTAACTTTACAGTAACACTAATTCTAACCATAACCCTAAACCTAAACTTAAACCTTAACCTAACCCTAACCCTAACTTTAATCCTAACCCTAAAACTAAACCTAACCCTAATCCTAACTGTAACACAAACCCTAAACCTAACCATAACCTGAAATATAACCTAACACTAACCCTAACCTGAACCCTAAACTAACACTAACCCTTAATCTAAACCTAACCTCATCACTAATCCTAACCCTAACACTAACACTAACACTAACTATACTGTAACCCTAACCATAACAGTAACACTAACCCTAACCCTAACCCTATCACGAACTCTAACCCTTATCCTAACTCTAAACTTATCCCAAACACAAAACCTAACCCTAACCCTCACACTAACCCTAACTCTAACCTTCACCCTATCTTTAACACTAACCCTAACCCTAACACTAACATAAACCTATCACATAATGTAACACTAACCCTAACCATAGAACTAATCCAAACACTAACCCTAACCCTAATCCTAACACTATCCCTAACACTAAACCTCACCCTAACACTAATACTAGCCCTAAACCTATACCTATCACTTATCCTAATTTTAACCCTAACTCTCACCCTAAAACTAACACTCAGCATTAACCTAAACCTAACATTAACCCTAACCTAAAACAAACACTAACCTAACCCTAAATTTAACCCTAACGTAACAGTAACCCTAATCCTATCCCTAACCATAACCGTAACAATAACTATAACCCTAACTCTAATCTTAACACTAACCCTAATCTTAACACTAACCCTAATCTTAACTCTGACACTAAACGTAACCTTAACACTTACCCTAACCCTAACCCTAACACTAACTCTAAGCCTCACCCTAAACCTAACCCTAACCCTAACACTAACTGTAACCGTAACCCTAACCCTAAACCTAACACGAACCCTAACCCTAAACCTAAACCTAACACTAACCATAACTGTAACCCTAACACAAACCCTGTCCCTAATCCTAACCCTAAACCTAACATTAACACTAACATTAACCCTAACCCTAAACCTCACCCTAAACCTAACACTAACTCTAATCTGACAGTAACCATAAACCTAACAAAAACCTAATACTAAGCCTAATCCTAACCCTAACCCTAACCCTTACACTAACCCTAACCCTAACCATAACATAACCCTAACCCTAACCGTAACCCTAAAACAAACCCTTACCTAAAACATAACCCTAACTTTTACCTAATGCTAACCCTAAAACTTACCTAATCCTAACCCTAAACCTAACACTAAACCTAAC
>NW_026005616.1:0-6640 GCF_001458135.2 Marmota marmota marmota | reverse complement strand
TTGATAACGCTAAAGCTAACACTAACCTTAACCCTAAACCTAACCCTGAAACTAAACCTAACACTAACCCTATCCCTAACACTGTCACTATATCTAAATGTAACTCTAACCCTAAATCTAACCTCAACCATAAACTTATCCTTAACATTAAGCCTAAACCTAAACTGAACCCTTAAGCTAATCCTAACTGTAACTAAAACCTTAATCATAAACCTAACCCTAACCTAAATCAAACCCTAAACCAGTCCCTGACACTAACACTAACCAATCCCTATACCTAACGCTAATTCTAACCCTTACACAAACACTAACCCTAACCATAAACCTAACCCAAATTTAACAATAACCCTAAACCTAAATCCAAGCATAACTCTAACCCTAACCCTAACACTAACCTTAACATTAACCCTAACACTAACACTAATGCTAACAGTAACAATAACCCTAACACTAAACCTAATTGTAACCCTTACATAAACTGTAACCCAAAACCAAAAATAACCCTAACCTTAATCTTAAAACTAAACCTAAACCTAATACTAATCTTAAAACTAACTGTTACACGAACCCTAACCCTAACACTAAATAACCTTACCCTAACAGTAACTTGAACCCTAACACTAAACCAATCCCTAAACTTAACACTATCCCTAAACCTAACCATAACCCTAACCCTAACATGAACCCTAAAACTAACCCTACCACTAACCATAACCCTAACACTAACACTAACTGTAATCCTAACCCTAACCCTAACACTAACTATAACCCTAACCCTAACACAATTGGATCCCAAACCATAACCCTGACCTTAACCTAACCCTAATTCTAACCCTTACCTAACCCTAATCCTATACCTAACATTAACTCTAAACCTTAAATTAACACTAAACCTAACTTCAACCCTAACCTTAAGCCTTTTAATAACACGAACAAAAAAGGGAACACTAAACCTACCACTAATCCTAAACCTAAACCTAAAACTAACACTAAACCTAACCCTGACTCTAACCCTAACCCTCACAATAACCCCAACACTAACACTAACCTAAACACTAAACCTAACATATATCTTAACACTAACACTAACCCTTACTTTTAAACAAATATAACCCTCACCCCAACACTATCCCTAACCCTCTCCCTAACCCTTAACCTAACCCTAACACTAATCCTAATCCTAACCCTAAAACTAACTCTAACCATAACCCTAACCATAACCCTAACACTTACCCTAACCCTAATCCTAACATGAATCCTAACCCTAATCCTAAACCTAACACTATCCCTAAACATAAAACTAAACATATCTCTAATCCTCATAGAAACTCCAATGCTAACCCTAAACCTAAACCTAACCCTATCCCTAACCCTAACTCTAAACATAAACCTAACAGTAACCCTAAGAATAATCCTAACACGAACCCTAAACCTAATCCTACCCCTAACCTACACCTAATCCTAGTGATAAACCTAACACTAACTCTAAACCTAAAAATAACAGTAAGCTTTAAACTAACCCTAACCCTAACACAAAACCTAACCCTAACACTAACCTGAATCCTAACCCTAACCCTAACCCTACCACAACCATAACACTAAACCTAACAATAACCCTAATTGTAACACAACCCATAACCCTAACTATAACCATTACCCTAACTGAACCATAACCCTAACCCTAAGATAACAATAACCGTAACCCTAATCCTAACGATAAACCTAACACTAACACTAACCCTAACCCTAAACCTACCCTAAACTTAACCCTAAACCTAACAGTAACACTAACCCTAAACCTGTCCCTAAACCTAACACTAACACTAACAATAAATTTAACCCAAACACTCACACTATTCATAACCCTAACGCTTACACTAACCCTATCACTAACCCTATCCCTAACATTAACCATAATCCTAACCCTAACACTAACTCTAAACCCAATGCTAACCCTTACACTAACACTAAACTTAACCCTAAACTTAACCCTAACACTAATGCTAACCCTAAACGTAAACCTAAACCTAACACTAACTTTAAACCTAACCCTAATCTTAACACAATCACTAACCCTAACTCTCACCCTAAGTTTAACTCTAATCCTAACCCTAAAACTTGACCTAACACTAACACTAACTGTAAACCTAACACAAAACTTAACCCTAATCCAAACCCTNAACTCTTACAATAACCCTAACCCTAACCCTAACACAAACCCAAATCTAACCCTAATGCTAACACTAACTCTAAACCTAACACTAACACCAAACTCAACCCTAACATTAACAATAACACTAACCCTAACACTAATACTCATCATAACCCTCACATTAACCATAAACCTAACACAAAACCTAACCCTAACCATAACATTAACAGTAACCCTAAACCTAACACTAACACTAACTCTAACCCTAAACCTAACACAAACTCTAACCCAAATTATATCTTTGACAACAACCTAACCCTAACACTAAACCTTACCTAACCGGAACCCTAATCCTAAACCTAAACTTAACCCTAACCCTAAACCTAACACTAAACCTAACCATAACCCTAACCACATACTAACATTAACATGGACTCTAACCCTAATCCTAACCTGAACCGTGCCCCTAACCTAATCCTAACCCTAAACCTAATGCTAACACTAATCACGACCATAACACTCATCCTAACACTAAAACTAAGACTAACCCTAAACCTAAATTTTACATTAACCCCAACACTAACCCTAACACTAACTCCAAGACTAACCCTAACCCTAACCCTCACACTAAACCTAAACCCTAACTCTAACCACAAGCCTAACCATAAATGAACCTTACCCCTAACTTTTACCTAATCCTAACCCTAACCCTAACACTAACCCTAAACCTAACCCTCACTCTAACACTAACATTAACACTAATCCTAATAATATTCCTAACCATAACCTAATATTAACCTTAACACTAACCCTAATCCTAACCCTAATTCATACCATAATTCTAACACTAATTATAACCCTAAACCTAACACTTACCCTAACTGTAACCCTAACCATAACATTAACAGTAACCCTAACCCTAACACTAACACAAAATCTAAACCTAAACCTAACACTAACTGAAACCCTAACACTAATCCTAACCATAACATTAATCGTATACCACATCCTAACCCTAACATTCACCCTAATCCTAACCCTAATATTAACCCTAACTCTAACACTGACCAAATACTTTTTATAAATTTAACCATAAAACTAACCCTAACACTAATTCTAACCCTAAACCTAACACTAACCCTAACTCAAACCCTAACACTAATCCTAATCTTATCCCTAACCTTAAAACTAACCCAAAACCTAAAAATAACCCTAACGCTAAACCTAACCCTAACCCTAAAACTAACCCAAACACTAAACCTAACACAAACTCTAAGACTTACCCTTATTCTAACCCTAATCCTAACATCAACCCTAACTGTAACCCTAACACAAACCGTAATACAAACAAAAACCTTAACAAACACCATAAACCTAACTCTAACCTAACCCTACTCTAACCTTTATCTAACACTAACCCTAAACTAAAACTAACCCTAAACCTAACCCTAATCACAATCCTAACCCTAATTCTAACACTAGCATGATTCCTAACCCTATATTAACCCTAACACTAACACTTACCCTAATGAAACCCTAAAACTAAACCTAACACTAACCCTAAACCTCATGCTAATCCAAACTCTAACCCTAACCCTAAGACTAAACCTAACCCTAATTCGAACCTGAACCCGAACACTTACACTTACCCTAAACCTAACCTTAACACAAATACTAACCAAAACGCTAACCCTAAACCTAACACTAACCCTTACACTAAACCTAACACCAACCTTAACCTTAAAGCTAACACTTAAACTAACCCTACCCCTAACCTAACCATACCTTAACCCTAACTTACAACTAACCTTAACCATAATGCTAACCCTAAACATAACCTTTACCCTAACCATAACCGTGACCCTAATAGTGACTCTGACCCTAACCCTATCCCTAACACTATCCCTAACACTATCCCAAACCCAAAACATAACCCTACAATGAAGCCTAACCTTAATACTAACCCTAACACTAATACTAACCCTAACCATAAGATTAACCCTAATCGTACCCCTTACCCTAAACCTAACACTAATCCTAATTCTAATTCTAACCTTAACACAAACCCTAACACTAACCCATACCATAACACTATCCCTAACCCTAACACTAAACTAACCTTAAACCTTAACCTAACCCTAACTCTGACACTAACACTAAACCTTACCTACCCCTAAACATAACCTTAAAACTGAACCTAACCCTAACCCTAACACTAACCCTAACACAAACTCTAATCCTAATCGTAAACCTAACACTAAACCTATTCCTTACCCTAATCCTAATCCTAACCCAAATAGAAACTCAAACCCTAACCCTAAACTAACCTTTGTCCTAACTGTAAACGTGACCCTAAAACTAACCTGTTAGTTAGGGTTATGGTAAGGGATAGTAACACTATCCCTAACTGTAACCCTAACCCTAACCTAACAATAACCCTAACCCCAATCCTAACATTAACACTAATCCTATACCTAACTCTAAACCTAACCCTAACCCTGACCCTAACCATAACACTATTCCTAATTTTAACCCCATTCCTAAAACTAACCCTAACCCTACCACAAAAATTAACCCTAACCCTAACCCTAATACTAACACTCACCTAATTGTAACCCTAACTCTAACCCTAACACTACCCTAACACTCACCCTAAACCTAATACACCCACTAACACTAACCCTAACACAAATTCTAACCCAAACTTTAACCCTAACTTTAACCTAACCCTCACCCTAACCTATACCTAACAGTAATAGTATACCTAACCCTAATGCTAACACTAACCTTAACACAAACCCTAACCCTACCCCTAACACTAACCCTAATTGTAACACTAAATCTAACACTAACACTAACCCTAACACTAACCATAACACTAAACTTAAACCTCACAATAAAACTAAACCTAACTGTAACACTAACTCTAAATCTAACTCTAACACTAACCCTTAACCTAAATCTAACCCTAAACCAAACACTAATCCTAATGGTAATCACAACTGTAATACTGACCAAAACTTTAACCATAAACCTACACCTAAACCCAACATCAAACATAACCCTAACCTTAACACTAATAAAAACCATAATAATAACCTACATCCTAACCCTAACCATAACACAAACCCTAATGTTAACACTAAACCTTACACAAGCTCACTCAAATCATAAACGTAACCCTAACCTAACCCTAAACGTAACTCTAACCTAAACCTTACCCTAACCCTAACATTAACACAAATCCTAACCCTAACCATAACACTAAACCCAGCACTAAATCTAACTCAATAAGTAACCCTCACCCTAACCCTAAGCCTAAACCTAACACTAACCCTAAACCTAACCCTTACCCTAACCGTAACACTACATTTACCCTAACCGTAACACTACATTAACCCTAACCCTAATCCTAACCATAACACTTACAGTAACCTTAAACCTAAACTTACTCTAACCCTAATCCAAACTCTATACCTAACTCTAAGCTTATCACAAACCCTAATATTAACCCTAACCCTAAGAGCACAAATAACCTTAACCATAAGACAAACCGTAACACTGACCTAATCTTAATCCTAAACCTAACAGTAACTCTTATCCTAACCCTAACACTAAACCTAATCTTAACCCTAACACTAACCCTAACCCTAAACTGCCAATGAACCCTAACCCTAACATAAACCCTTACAAAAACACTAACCCTTACCCTACCCTTAACCCTAATGCTAACACTAACCCTAAACCTAAACCTAAAACTAAACCTAATCCTTACAATAATGCTACAACTAAACCTAACCCTAACACAAAACCCTAACCCAAACCCTAAACCTAACCCTAACCCTAACTGTAACACTAATATTAACACTAAACCTAACCCTAACCATAACACAAACACTAACCCTAAACCTGAACTTACCCTAACACTAACCCTAACTCTAACATTAACACTAAACCAAACCCTAACCCTATCACAAACCTTAATCCTAACCCTAACCCTAACCATAAGAGCAACAATCACCATAACCCTAAGACTAACCGTAACACTCACCTAATCCTAACCCTAAACCTAACACTAACCCTAATCTTAACACTAGCCCTAACCATAAAACTAACCATAACACTAAACCTAAACCTAATTTTAACCCTAACACTAACCCTAAACCTAAACTAACAATGAACCTTAACCCTAACATCAACCCTAACACTAACACTAACCCTAACCCAACCATTAACCCTAACCCTAACACTAACCCAAAACCTAACCCGAACCCTAAACCTAATCCTAAAACTAACCCTAATCCCAACAATAACCTTACCTTTAAACCTAACCTAAACACAAAACCCTACCCGAACCCTAACACTAACCCTAACCTCAATCATAACACTAACCCTAACACTACCCCTTACCCTAACACTAACCCTAAACCTCACCATAAACCTAAACCTAACCCCAACACTAACTCTAACCATAAACCTAACACTATC
>NW_026005615.1:610043-686319 GCF_001458135.2 Marmota marmota marmota | reverse complement strand
CAGGGCTGGGATGGAATCCAGGGCCTTGCACGTGCCAGGCAAGCACTCTACCACTGAGCTACCCTCTCAGCCTTTAGAAATCTTTTTGATGCACCCAAAAAGACAAAAGTCTTCAAGGGGATGCCATTCCCAGCACGAGTCTGAACCCAGAGAGCAGCAGTTCCTGCTCTTCTCCACCTGCCTGCCAGCCAGCAGTGTGTCCTCAGGGAGGCTCTTCTGATGCCTACAAGAAGAAGCTTCCAGATGGCCATTTCCTAAGCACGTCTATCTACTCTGCTTTTCTTCATAGTCGCATTCTGTTTATAGCAAGGAAAGTGGCAGGAGATCCTCTGCATTCTCTGTTCTCCACGTTGTCTCATATGCATTGCACGGCACAGAAACAGAGAGGGCTTGGTCACGTCATTATTATCTGGTCTGTAGTATATTATTCCTGGGCACACAGAGGACACTTATCACTTAACTAACAACACAGACACATGAAGCCATGAAGTGCACAGGCAAATATTTTCCCTAACATGCCAGTTACCTGTTAGTTTTGTTTTGGCATCATCATGCAAGGAAGAGGGATTCCAAAATGTTGTCTAGTTAAAGTGGTTTAGTGTGGTTGATTCCTTAGTTTTTATGGTCCGAAGGCCTTTCTTGCCTATATATATCACATCAGGATCCATGTCCCTGTTTCTCTGTGCTTTTAATAGGTGGTTTCATGGCAATGTGGACACTGCTACGTTTTGTAGCTCCTTTCTTTAGCCCATTGTTCTCTCATTCTGGTGAGACCATCGGGCACCCATTGACCCACAAAGGGAGGGCAGCAGGGGGAAATGAGAAATGCAGGTGATGCTGTGTGCCTCCTGAGAAGGGTCCTGTTCACCCCTCTTCAGCCCCCAGCCATCCTCACCCTTTGCCTGTGTGTGCAGGGGCAGGGGCAGAGCCAAACTTTTTGTCAGCTAATGTCCACAGAAAGGTGCCAAAGCTTCTACAATTGGTTGTTCCAAAAGTGGCCCAGAAGGAAGACGTCCTGACAAGCCTGCAGCTAATTGCCCCGGAGAGAGCTGCAGAGTTTAATCTCTTGGAGTGTAGCTGATGCTCCTGCCAAATGCTTTCTTATGTCCAAATTGGTCACGAGAGCCTGCAAAAAAGACTGGGTGGCAGCTGGCTTCCCAGACAAGGAGCAAATCGGCAGCCTCCTTGACTCTCCCTGAGCTCCACACAGTATGGACGGAATCCCTGCATCATTATTGGAGAGCAAAGCCGAGGTGACAGAAAACTCCAAATTAAAAGAGGTTTAAAAAGCCCCCGTCACACAGATACTGGCTTCGAAGATGTGCAGCAGAGAAGTCAGTCATCTTGCTGCATTTCTGACACAGAGAACCAGGAACTGTGAGCTCCTAAATATGCAGGAGTTATTTGAAAGTGACTTGAGGAAATGAGAGAGCATGAAATAGTGGGCATCTACTTGCGCTAATAAGGTGGAATACTGCAGAGAATCCTGTGGTCCCCCAGCCCTTTCTTTCAATAAAGGGAACCCGGGATCCCTGAAGAAATGGCTGTTTCTAGGACTGAGACAGGGAAGACAGAAGCTGGGCCTGGGGCACCTTCCTGGTGAGAAGGTAAGGAATGGCTGGACAAAAGCCACTGTTGAGGGGCAGATGAAGAAAAGGTCAAGAGAACTCTTGGCCAGAACTGAAAAAGTTTGTGTAACAAGCCCAAAGGACAATGGCCCAAAGTAGAATAGCCTGGAGTATAAGAGAGCTATCTGTAAATTCATGATTAAATAGACGAGTACATCAATGAGAAGAAATAGGACTCACAGGAAGAATGATTCCAGATCATATAGACTGTTGTTGTTGTTACTACTGAGGCAATTTCACATTTTAAAAAATTTGTTTTGGTGCATTACAGTTCTATAGGATAGTGGGATTCCTTATGCCGCATTCACACGTGATGCACAGAAAATAATTCACTCGATTTTCTTCCCCAGTAATTACAAGTACATATTCTTCCCTCAAGGGGCTGGAACATGCTCCCTGCTCCTGCATGTAGGCTGCACCCGAAGACCAAGGCCAGGCAGGGATGAGAAGTTCCCCTTCAACTCCACTGGTAGGAGCCTGGCTGGTTCTCATGTCTCAGAATCAAATCTGAAATGCAAGTCTCACCTCCACGATTGTCAGTAGCGTCTCTCATATATGCCATTAGTCAGTGCCTCCAGGAATAAGCACCTTCCCCAGGAGCTTGTGGGGTGGGAAACTTGATTATCTCTATTTTACAGTTCAGGAAAGCAAGGGTTAGTTTGCTGAAGGGCCTTGTCATAAGGCCCTTAGCAGTTATTCTGTGGTTTTCTTCATTGCTTAGGATGCTAAGACAGATGGAACGATTCTTGATCTAAACTGCATCAAAAACATGTGAAATGGTTTATTATTTACAACCTGGGGCTTTCTGGGTGCAAGAGGAACCCAGTCCCCTGAGTGGAACAGAGGTGGCAATGGAGGAATGGGTGCCTTTGCTTTTTGCTGTGGCAGGAGGTGGGGCTGGGGTGAGGCTCCCCTTGCTCAGGCCAGGGTTTCTGTGACATGAACCTGCAAGTGCTCAGAAAACCAGTTGCCAGATTGTCATCCAGGTTTGCTCAGATATGGTCAAGAGGGGAGCAGATGAGGGGTCATGCCAGTCATCACAGTGGGCATAGGAGTCTCAGGACTCCAGAACCACTAGGGGACTTCCACCACACAGTCCCCACCTGGCACATGCACCAGCACAGGTGCACATGGTCACGCAGTGGGTGGACGTGCTCTCCAGCCCATGCCCTGACTGCTCCCTCCACCTGTGGACCTCAGTGTCTCCCAGGCACATTGGATATAACCCGAGTGCCGATGTTACAGGACTGTCATGGGAACTGAGTAAGAGAGTGATAGAGAGGTGTGTGACCTGAAGCCTCAGTGTGTAAGTGGTATCAACTCTTACTCACTCTAGGTGACCTGAGGAAATAAGACCCAAGGAATCATAATGACAGAAATGCATCCAGGATGCAACATGTATCCACAACACAGTGTGTCAACACGATAGAACTTGAAGGAAAGTCTAGCTACACAATTACATGCTAGAATCAGGGTGTAGCTTAATGTCAGAGCACTTGCCTAGCACGCGCAAGGCCCTGAATTCCATCCCAGCACCACACACACACACACACACACACACACACACACACGGGAAACAGTGAAAAGAAATGCTACTCTTCCTAATTTTCATATGAGAAAATATTCAAAAGTTTGAGGTGAGGTGACCTGCTTCAGGAATAAAAGTCTCACTAATCAGCCAGAATGTGAGACGTACAGGAGCTATTTCCCAACACTGCCTAGGGAGCAAAGGAGAACTGAGTCTCCTCGGGCATCATGAAACAAGACCTCCCCAGTCTACAAGGCACCCACTAGAGGAGCTTGGTAGATGTTTACTCCCTCTAGAAGGCCAGGCAGCACTAGGCTCCATCCCTGGGGAAACAGCAGCCCTCAGAGCTAAGACCAGCTTCTCCTCCACAGCTTTCTGGGTAAGCCCTCTGTGCACCCAAGACACAGAAGGCTCGCAGTGGGGCTAAAATGAAAGCTCACTTCCAAAGATGGGCATTATTCTTCAAATGCCTGCTGATGCACACACCAACACAGGCTTGCTTTTAGGAAAACAGAATTAGCCCAAGCCCCAGCATCCAGACCCTCCTAACAGAGCTATCGAGGGCATTCTGCTTCATGCAAATGAATTAGCCACCAGGTGTTCACCAGGAGACCCAGACCTCAAAGGGCCATTCACTACTGGCCTAAGACTTTTCAGGATCTATATTTCTCATTAAAATAAATATATCTTTAAGATTTTTAACATAGCAACAGAATAATAGGGAAAATAAGCTGTTTCCCCATATAACAATAAATTTTATTATTCATTTTAAAGTGTTTTTTTGTTCTTAAGTGCAACAGTATGATCTCAGTTGTTTAATTGGAAACAGAGATTAAAACTGGCTTCCCTTTCCAACCCAGAAGGATCAGAATATAGAAACTGACAAAATATGGAAAGAGAAAAAGCCAATACTTCTTATTTTCTTCTGGGAGAAAAGCCAATTTGTAGGTCTATGGAGTAGGTATTTGCAGAGCTGACCTGGAGAGTCAGTCTCTGGTGTGTGCATAACCAGAAGGGATAATTGGGCTGCCGGCATGCAAGCCTGCAGGAGGATGGAGCTATGGGCAGGTAGCAGGTCTATACACTGTTTTTGCCAAGCCCAGTGAGTGTCCTTGAACTTTAATGACTCAGCTTTTTTATGATAGAGAAAATAGTTGGACTGTTATTTTTAGTAAGAATTTGTTGGTACTTCATTAGCTGTGGTCTCTGTTGAATGCAGGGGGAGAAACCCCCAGTAGTTCATGCCATGGATTCACTTTATCCCCAGCACTCTGTACTGTGCATCTATTATTAGAGTCTCAATGTTAGTCACATGACCCTTTTGTGCAACAGAAGGGTGATTGAAGAATACTGTCCTCAAAGATAGCAGTGACATTTCACAAGAAGTCAGGGGAGGTAGAACCTGCAGTGGCTGGTTAAACTTTGATTGCTTGTGGATCTTGGGTCATCTCCACGTTTGCACTATTACAAACAATATGGATGTGAACATATTTGAGCCCAAATCCTTCAAAGCAGTATGGGATTAATTCCTTGGGGTGGATGTCAATGTCGGAGACTTCTAGAGGTTAGGTTTTCTAAAGTTTTTAATCTATATTGCAAAAAAGCTCTCAATAACATCTCTAATAACAGAAACCACCAGTGGCCCATGTATGTGTCTATTAGTTTATATCTTCCAACTCTGGGTATAGTAGTACTTTTATACATGCTAATTGCATATTACCATCATGTTAATTTTGGTGTTAAAGTTACAGCTATTTGATTCTTGGGACATCTGAGCATCTCTCGTTTCTGTAGTGCTCACTGGTGCTCCTTCTTTGGCTGATGCCTATTCATGAATGTTGTTCATTTTTCTCTTTCATTTCTGTTTGAATTATTTATGTATCAGGGATATTGACAGAGGTTCCAATTTTGCCTCCCTATTTGAGAAATAATTTTTAATAATAATTTAATACAGATTTAACATTTGACCAAATACATCACAATACTTCTTAAGATTTGAGCTGCAGGTCATCCTGTTCCAAAATTATTGTGCACTGTTTGACAGGAAGAGTGTCATCAAAATCACCTTATACTGAGTCTCACTTCAATAGTAGCTCATTTTCAACATGCACAGCCATAGGACTGTGCTCTTGAAAGTCCTTTAACCGAAGGCACAAGTTTGTTAAGATGCACCCTAGAATATTTCCTTTCATCAGTTTCTTACCTTCTAATCCATATAACTTCACTTTGTTTCATATGGATGCTACTTGCACTATTTATAGACTACTGATACCAAACAAGGTGCAATTAAATAATAACATACAGAAAAAAAGGTTAAATCCTCATGACACATGCAAAGACTGACATAAACAATAATCATGTCCATACTACACTTTTCCAGTTCCCATTCTTGCTCACTACCTCCTGCATCCTACAATTCCTTCCTCCTCTGCCAAATTTAATGGTGTCATTAGCTCCTTCTGGAAGCTTCTGCTGCAGCCCAGTGCTGTGCTAAATCCCACCACCTGTGCTCCCCTAGTGCCCCAAGCAGTCCCCTGCTGCTGCACTAATCATAGGGATCTAAAGCAGCCAGCCATGTGCTACTCAGTCCCATAAAACACACCCCTGGAGGAGAAGCGCTGTGTTTTGTTTATACCTGAAATTTCAGGGTTTTGCACAGTGTTTTGCAAGGTAGCGGCTAAATATACTCCTTGAATGAGAGAATTAGAAAATAACAGTTCTAAAATCCATGATATTTTACTGAACTTATTGGCAAAAGGCCAAAGAAGGAGCCATTATTTTTAATTTAAGAGGTGTGAAATGTCGGGCTCTGGTTCCAGCTGTATTTACAGTTCAGTAAAGGTTTATAATGATTTATTGAATCTGCATTTCCCACGTGGTCATACTTCATCACTCATCACCCAGGGAGCTCTGGGCCTGCTTGGAGCTGGGAGTAATGCCAGGCTGAAAATATGCAAGCAGTTAGAGCCTAAGCCCTCTATTTCTCTCACCTGGATCTTAGGATCCGGCCTAGAAACCCTGGTTTTGGCATCTGCACCTTACATATTTTTCACGCTTGTATGGGTTGGCTAGGACAGGCTGGGGGAAAGTCATTGGTGTGAGATGTCCTTCATTAGAGGAGCTAATTCCAGTTGCTATCACAGAGAAATCTTGGGATTTTATTGGTTTAAGGCAGCAAAATTTTATTTCTCCTCTAAGTCCAAAGTCGTCAGGAAGCTCTCTTCCATATTGCAGCAATGAGGAAGGAGATTTGATAGGTTGCCTGGGCCCTTACCTGTGTCTGCCAGGAATGACAACAAATACTAGCACCTGGAGTCCACAGGTGCCAAAGAGTGTAATATCAGGGGACCCTGGGAAAGTAGGGGACACATGGTGTAGGACACTACCTGTCTTTGTTGCATATGAACAAGTATTTTCTTTATCATTAAAATTCATCCTAACAGCTGTACAGGAGTAAAATCCTGTCTCAAAAGATTCTTCCTTTCCTAAAGTACAATATTTTATAATTTCTTGATCATGTAGCAGTTTCTGGCTGAAGCTCAGAAATGTTTGACCTTCAAGTTATAATATGATAATTAAGTCAAACATGTTAAGAAAATTCAAAAAAGTTATTTTAAAAGAATGATTCGGAGTAGAGAGTTAGTTGTCCAGTCTGTTTTCTAAACCTAATTATCCAATGTGCTTATTTTTCCCTTCCTTCCTTCCTTCCTTCCTTCCTTCCTTCCTTCCTTCCTTCCTTCCTTCCTTCCTTCCTTCCCNAAAAAAAGGACTTTAAAATTAAAGAATAGTCAAAGGGCAGATAAAAGATGCAATTCTCATCTTTCTAAACCTGTACTATGTAAAGGACCAAACACAATTGATCATCTTAATAACATGTTGAAACGGTAAACCAAAGGAACACATTCAAAGCCATGAACTGGGAATCTGAAAGAGGCAAGCTTTCTGCATGTCTGTTTGTGATAATATGTGTTCTGCAGTGCTGTGTTATTTTCTTTTATTTTTTTCCAATAAAATATGTTCAGGAGCTTCCAGGAAAGGGAGTAATAATAAATAGTTCACCCTTCTACATAAAATATAAATGAATGAGTTAAATGATCAGAAAAGTATAGGAAACAATTTCAAATGCACAGAATATGGGCCACCAAGGGTAGTGAGTCTTGAGAAAATGAAAAATAATGAGGTGAATTCCAGAACTGTCCCAAATGCAGCTTTTAGAGGGTGTCCACAGGAAGGGAGGGAGAATGCAGGGTGAGGCCGTCTACTGCAAAGTGAGGAGCTAGACAAGAGGGTCCAGGCAGCTGAAGGATGCAGAGAAAAGTCTCTGGTTACCTGTGAGGGTACTTCCAGCTGTCCAGCAGGGTGCTGACCAGCACATGAAGGAGAAACCTACCAAGGCCCTGGGAAGGGCCACATGGGAGAGTCAGGGAGTAGGACCATGGTACCATGTGAAAGCCTGGGGTGGTCTCTGCCACATCAGGGAAACAAGAAGACCTCAAAATTCAAATGGAAATAATGTGGGACACTTTATAAGGCCTGCAATTCAAACTGGGAAATAATCAGCTCTTAGCTCTAAATTCATGCTGCCCTGATCCTTCTGAAGAAATCCTAAAAGCCTAACAAAACGGATCCAATGATTTCTGAGTCCTTTAATAGTGTTCCACAACAAACACAGTTTATGAATATAGAGAAATAAAATGTGTGTGGCTCTCCATGAAATAAATTTTACAGTATTTTGCTTTCAGTTAAAAATTACCGGTCATGCAAGAAAATGATAACCCTGGAGTAGAAATGTCAGTCAGCTGAGCTGACCTACTACCGGCACATAGGCCGGGATGAGAGTCAGAGGACATTAAGACAGGTACTCTGTGGGCTCAAAGAGCAGGAGAAAGGCTGAATACATTGCCTGGACATTGAAAGATGAAAAAAACTCAAGCGGAACTGGTCCAGATGACATCTGCAATGTGTGTGAGAGGAAAAATCATGCTGGGAATGTGGACAGCAGGTTAGACAATGGCGAAGAAGAAATTAGTGAAAGTGAAGCAAAGAGATCGAGACCATCCAAACTCAGACACATAGAGCTAAAAAAACCCTGTGAAAATGGAAACAAAAAGTAACAGAGATTCATTACGCTCAGACGAGGTGACCTGATAAGTGTGTAATTGAAATTTTCAAAACAGGGAGGTTGGAAAATCAATTGAATAAGTAATGTAATGAAACGATAAGCTCAGGGATCCAAGTAACTCAATAAAAGTCAAGAGCAGGAAACTTTTTTTTAAAGATCATATAGAGAACTCACAACCAACTGCTCAAAACTAGTTTCAAAGCAAAAATCTTGGAAATAACTAGAGGAAAAAGAAATGTTACACCAAGAAGCACTCTGAGAATTGTATGTTTCTTGTCAAAAGCAAGGCAAGCAGGAAGAATCAAAAGACACCATTTTCAAACGAGGGAAAAAAAGGAAGCTGTCAAACTAGAATTCTAGAGTCAGAAATTGGTGTGTGTATGCTTTTATTTCTTAACTCTTTTTCTTTTTTGAGGTGCTGGAGATTGAACCCAATGGTGCTTTATCACGAAGCTACATACCCAGCCCTTTTTAGTTTTTGAGATAGGGCTTTGCTTAGTTGCCCAGGCTGACTAGGAACATGAATCTTCCTGCCTCATCCTCCTGGGTAGCTGGATCATAGGCCTGTGCCATGGAGCCCAACTGATTTTTCATTTTTTGAAGTGAAGTCTTCTTATAATTCTCTGAACATTTTTCAGTCTGAAAAATGTCCTTTTTTTCTCTGCATTTAAAATATGCACACACACAGATGGATATGGTGGAGCAGGCCTAGGATCCCAGCCTCTCTGGAAGCTGAGGCAGGAGGATCTCAAGCTCCAGGCCAGATGGTGCAACTTAGTAAGATCCTGTCTCAAAATGAAAAATAGAAGGGACTGGGATATAATTGCACTCCCTTCACACACCACCACCACCCCCCAAAAAAGAAAAAAAAATCGTTTGATAGAAGAAAATACTAATACTAGGTGGAAATATAGATCTAAGGAATAAAAAGAATTCCAAATGGCAAGCATTTTGGTAAACAAAGAAATAGTTTATACTTTATTATTTCAACTAACTTAAAAGATAATGAAGCTGAATTAATTCATGGAAGAAATGCTTAGAAAGTACCTATTGGGTCACAGGCACAGGAGGGCCTTCTGTTACATTGTGGTAAAACAACTGTGAAAAAATAAGTTAAACTCTGTATTCTGGAGCACAGAGAAATATACAATTTACTTTCTTTATAACAACTTTGTTTTATTAAAAATAAAGTTATAAATAAGCAAATAACCAAGTTTCTAGTTATTAGCACATTTTCGACTGTGCATCCCAAGCGGACTCAGGGCATCGCTGGCTTCCACAGCCCCTTCGGGATGGGAATTCATGTGCATTGATGGATTGAGCCAGGGCTCTTGAGATAGTCCTTGGTGTCAGGACAAGTTGTAGGTAGGTTGTATGTTGACTGAATTCCCTTTGCACATGCTACAATTGTCAGTCGATGAAAATCACAATTATTTTGATTTGATTGCAAAAGTCCTATACGGGCATTGATACAGCTTTTATTGTTTGATAAATATTTCTGTATCTATTAATCTTTTTCTAACCTTGTACAAATCCCTGAAGGACAGATTGCCTTAACTTATCTTAAAGGCCCCACTTCCATCTCCCTGATTGAACACACCTGGGGATTCTTGTCGGAGCATGCACAGCACAGAGACAGACCCTGTCATTGGGGCAATGAGAAGCCCTCTTCAGGCTCTGAGCAATACGTGCATTAGTTGCTTCTCTACATCTTTCCAGTGTTGTGTCTGTATTAGTTTCCTAGAGCTGTTTTAACAATTTAACAAAGTACCACAAGAGCTTAGGGTCAAAGTGGAACAAGAGAAGTTCTGAGTCTAGTGTGCAAACTTAAAGTGTTGGTAGAGCCATGTTCCCTCTTGAAAGCTCTAGGGAGGTCCTTCCTGGCCTCTTTCCACTTCTGGTAGCCCCAGGAACCCTTGGCTCCTGAGTCACTCCATCTGCTGGAGTGATGCTCACAAGTACAGAGGTTAGGTCTTTGGGGGACACAATTTGACCCATAAAATGAGGCTTAGTAACAGGGATTTCTGTGATCTTAGGCATCCACAGAGGTGAAATAAAGCTGCAGTACCAACGGTCCCTAGGTTGTCCTCATAAGGTGAGGGCAGGTGTGAAGAGTGCCATTCTGGACTCATGAGTCTTTGCATTAGAAGGAGTTTAACATTAGGAAGCCCTTCCCAGCTCAGGCATTTAGGGTGGAAAAAGGTGTGTGTTCATATGTGTGTGTGTGTGTGTGTGTGTGTGAGTGTGTGTGTGTTGGGGGAGGATTGGCAGGTGGAGGATAGAATTAAAAGGAGTTGGAAAAACCCTTCCATAGCTGAAGGTTCTTCTGAAAATTTATAATCAAGAAATGGATTTTTTTAAAAAATGGGAAATTCTTAGTTGGACTTTGGAAATTTAGTTATTTCAGTCCTCTGAAAAAGAATGAAATGCTACTAAATCATAACAGAATATAAGAACAGCACATGGAAACCATTGAAATTGTATAAAATTAGACAATTTTTATTACCAAGGGATGCTAGCAAGCATCTAGAAAGAAAACCTTACCTATTCATGCAGTCACAACACAAAGCCGAAACCCTATGTTAATGTATCTAGATATACTTTTTTCTAAATCGAATTTCAAATTCTTACTTTATTATCAGATATATCCCCAGGCCTCCAATAATGTGAGCTTTGCTCAGGGGGAATCTCCTGTTTAAGTCTCTGAGCATCACCATAATAACACTGTTTCCTTTGGGATCCTCTAGGAATTCTTCTGATCCAAGGCTTCCAGGCAATCAGATTGCTACATTTTCTTAATTTAGAAACTCAAATGGTCTCCAGTGGATATGTGCATGGGCTGAATTGAAGAGACTGTTCAGCTCTTTGTTCTAAACATCTATTTCCAACTTCAGATTTTCCAGCAAGTCCCAGCTGAGCACTGCCTGGGCAGGGACAAATATGTCCACACATAGTGTGAGGGTCTGGGGGTCCGATAATCTTAAAGCCCAGGCACAAGGCACCTGACCACTCTTTAGAATGACAGAGCTCTGTTGGTAGCTCTCAAGCTATTTAACAGGTGACCATCACACCTAAAAAAACACCAGCAGGAAGACATTAAGACTGTAACTCACAGTCCTAGGAACATAGAAATAGCATATGATGAATGGGATATGTAGTGTTCACATCCCAGGGGCTCAAGGTCAAAGTGGAACAATTCCCTGATGCTGTTGCACAAATGAATGAAATGAGAACATGCTGTACAGGAGAGGTTCGAAGATTAGCAAATCGACCCAGGCTGCTGGCCTCGGGCTGAGTCAGTCCTAAAAGACTCTGCTACAGAAGCATCCAGCAGGTAGGCAGAAGCACTGGCTCTGTGGGATTCACTGGCTAACCCAGCTCAGAATGGAAACACCATTCCCTTCAGAGCCTTTGAGCACAGACAGGTATCTCTGGGGGTTGGGGTTGGTACTGAGATCTTACAGGGCTGAGTTTTGCTATTTCTTTTTACATCCCTGTGTGCCTATGTTGCATTTGTGGGTGTGACAATGATGTGGCAGGTGTGCAGCCACTGCTAAACCAACACCTTATTCTGAGTCTTTTTGTCCATTTCAGAGATTGCCCCTGATTTAGACAGAAATCTTAGAGACTCTATTGCAGGTGTGCTGACTGGGGACATGTTCACAGCTCCAGGCATTAGCCTCAGAGTATGTCTTTTATAGTCGCTCATGTAGTCTGCTTGGCCACACTGGGGACTGAATTGTGCATCTTTCTGTTCTTTCTTCCTGGAGTCCTGCTCTTCAATGCTAAGGTGCTGATGACACCATCAATCTTCTTGGGATATGAGTGTTTAAACCTCAGTCATCACAGTAGCCTCCTGCTGTCGATGCCCTAGGAAGGGAAATGGGAAGCAGAGCTCAGAAAGAAACAATGTGACCCGATGGAGGCCCCGTCTCTACACCATCTCCGAGGTCTTCAAGGCCCCAGTCTGCTGACTTGTATTCATGTCCCGTAATCCACTCTCCATTGAGAGTGTGGTCATCTTAAGGCATAAATCAAGTATTGTCTCTCCTTGCTGAACACCTATCGGAGTCTTCCCCTTTGGATTGGAATAAAACTCAAAGGCCTTGCCACACCTTAGCAGACCTCTGGGCAGTACCTGATTCTTTTCCTCCTACCTGGTGTCTGCAACTTCCCTTTGCTGTCTACCTTCAGCCTTGTGAGCTTCTTCCTTTGCCTCAAACATACCAGGTTACCTGAGTTGGCACTGTCAGAATGAAACTCTATGACAGCTGAGCTTGGCCATAGGCAGAAGAGCCCGTGGGGACAAGCACAGAGATTTCTTCTCTCCATTTCTTCTGCCATGTTTCCCACACTGGCATGTTGATGCGGGTTTCTGATTTCAGAACACAGGGAAAACCACTCAGGAGAACTGCCACCCAAGAGCTCTGAAAATAAAGTCTCCAGTACACAGCACACAGGGATTTGCTGCATACATAGGACTTGCCCTTTAATAACTACGCCCCATCCATGATGAGAGTCACTAAGAAGCAACCCAGGGGAAAGCTGTAAGCAGACATTTGTGCTTCCAACCTTTTTCCTTTACATATCGCCATCAAATCCTCATTGGTTGATGAGCAGTGGAGGAGAATCCCCAGCCCCACCAGCCTGTGGTTAGGATTCACCCCTTTCCCTTTCACTCCTCAGCCTTCCTGATCTCAGTTCATGTTAATAGGTTTCCTTGTTGTGAGGATTAAATGAGATCACAGGATAACACCTTGCAAGCAGATTAAATCCTAATGCCAGAAAATAAGTGCCCCTCTGATTTTGCATTTCTGTCTGTAGGAGATGCTCCGCATGCGTGGAGCAGGATGTTCTCAGCAAAGCATCACCATCGCCCAAGCAAGGCAAGAGACCAGCAGGCAGATTTTCAAAGGAGCCTCTAAAAACTTATTCACCAACTCACAGTCTCTTTGCCATTCAAAGCAGGCAGGAGGAGGGAGTGGGTGGGAAGATTAAGAGAGTCTCAGGATTGGGTAGGCTATCAGGGACCAAGATCTGACCACCCAGCGATGCTAGCAGTCACACCTTGTTAATATGACACACTGACACATTGAAAGGCAGAGGAAGCCCCTCATAACATGAGACAGTCCAAAGGTGTGGGGGCCACCACCCAGAAGGGATGAGAGCCAGAGGACTCCTGGTGGAAATGATGCTCACGCATCTAGTTTCTGTGGCCCAACTGCATGGTGGGGGTCTCCAGGTCAGAGAGCTCAGAAGCATAGGAGCCACTTGGGGGTCTTTATTGCTATGGGATTTGTCTTATCTGTGGCTGGCAGATGTTGGATACCACTTTGCAGAGCATGCCAGGCAGGCAGGCTTTTGATGGCTAAAAATATTCTTATTGAGGCTGTGCTAATAACAATGAGATGTGTAAAAGTTTGAGTGTGGCTCTGGCAGGCTTTCAAGCTAACAGGTCCCAGACTGTTATAAAGAAGTAAACAACCTGGAGGCCACTGTCCAGAGGCCATCTTGGATTTGTTTATACGACAGGGTAGAAGTTATGGGAGAAAAGAAGAATCTTTCATGACAGTGGCCACTCCTAAGTGGGGAGATTGGGGGCTGCTGCTTTCTTTATTTACTGACTGATGGGCCACATGGACAACTTGAAACTTGGAGATGTCATGGACTATGGTATGATTTCTCCTCTAGAAATGTGCATGGGGCTTTGTAACCTGCCTGGTGGCAGAGGGTCTGGGGGCTGCTCTGTGAGGAGGGACCTGGTGCTCCAGTTAGAAGGACATGTGTACCTGCGTTCCAGGCCTGGGACAGTCATGCCACGTAGCCCAACAGGGACTTGGGAGAGTGAAGAGGGTAATATCAATAATTAAGCCACAACAACAGAAATTGCCTGGGGTGGTTTTGAGGAAAATAATGCATGATAACCTACCCATGCAGGACAAAAGGGCAGCCTAAACATCTACGAGGACTTTCAGGGACCTCTTTGGGAAAGCGGTGGGAAATGAGTGTCTGTCCTGGGTGGATGGAGGATAAATGGAAGTAGGGGAGAGGAGAGAGGGGAGAGAAGGCAACAGCAGCCCGCTGTGAGTGGACCAGAGGATGTCTCACCAAGGAGTCCAGCAGGAGCCCTTGGAAAGGATAAGGAAGTCCCCACAGGAAATGGAGTCTACCTCCACAAGACCAGAACATGACACCAGCTTGAGAAGCCACCTGCATAAGAGCCTCACAGACCCTTTCTGTCCACATCCCTTCCATCCATCCCTGGCAAGCCAGCCATCGGCTGTTGGGCTGACAGGGCAGGAAGAAGAGGAAACAGAAAGAGCATTTATGTCCATAGACACCAAAATGGCAATTCAACATGCAACCCTAATGACAAACACTGAGAAAATAAAAGTGGGGTATTTGGATGTGAGTGTTAAAGCCAACAGTTGACATAATGTGAGGACCCTTGAAGGATCCCAGTGAAACTATGAGCAAGGCAAGAAGGTCAACCATTTCCACCATAATGTAAGTGATCTTGAGGTACTCGTCAGACAATTAGAGATTATGGTCATCAAAGTTAGGAAGAAATAAAACAGAGAAGACCTGATTAGGTAGCTACAGAATCAATGATAAAACTAACCCAAAAGATTTCCACAGGACAGGAAAACAAAACATTAACATACAAAATCAATAGTGTATATATGCACAAATAATAACCAGATAGAAGATGAAGTTAATCCATGTACCTCAGTTATAATAGAAAAAAGAAATAAACATTTATGGATAAGCAGGAGCAGAGGAGTTTGCAGCCAATATGCAGGAAAGCATAAACACGTCTCCTGATAAAAATAAGCTTGAATGTGTTGGTCCCCCCTCAGTCGAGGTGACACACGTCAACATTATCAACAGCTCAATTATCTCTGACTTCATGTACAGCTTTAATGTGATCCCAGTGAAAATCTTAAGGAATGTTTTCTTGGAGCCACGCAAGTTGATTTTAAAATTTGTATAGCTCAATAAGCAGAAGAATAGCCAGAAGATACTAGAATAAAAAGTCTGGGAGGGGGTTCCTCATGCTGGGTATCAAACCAAAGGGGGCCGCAAGGGACCAGAACTCTGAGGGCCGGAGGGGCAGACAAAATGGGGGAGGGGGAAGCAAAGGGCAAAAGGGAATATAAATTATTCAGTTTTGAAAATGAATGACATTCTGATCAGTGTTTTTATCCTGGATGTGGCTGGAGGATATTGTGCTAATTGATTGAAATGAGCCAGACTCAAAAGGGCAGGCATTATAATGATGATGATGATAATAATAATAATAATCATAATCATAATAAATAGTTTTAGTATTAGTATTATATAATGCTTCTTACAGGAGGCCCCACAATAGTCAATTCAGGGAGACAGGAAGTAGAGGGTGGCTTCCAGGGGTGGGCAGGGGCCTGTGGTGAGCAGTGTCTTAATGAGTACAGTCTCAAGTTTGGGCAACACAGAGGGTTCTGGAGGTGGTGTTGCTGCAGGTTGCATAACAATGGGAAGGTAGGTGAGGCCACTGAATCACCTATACCTAACAAGATTAGAAAGGCACAGGTTAGGTTGAGCATAAATTCAGCACAGTAAAAATCAATGAATAAAAAGAGGACAGAGAATGTACTATCTCTGGTGTAAGAAAAAAGAGAAAATAGTAGAATATGCACATATCTGTGTTTATTTACCAAAGCAATCACGAGAATGCGTGAGGCAGAGTTCTCCAGAGCAATGGAATCAATGGGCTATTATACAAACGAATAGCATAGATATTTAATAGGAGACTTTTAGGGTCATTGGCTCTTAGGATCTTGGGGTGTGAGAAGCCTCATGAGATACATCTGCAGGCTGAAGAGCCAGGAAAACCAGTGATGTCATTTACTGTGAGGCCAGAGCCCTGAGGAGCACAGAGGGTTGGGTGGCAGTACATCAGCTGGTCTAAGCCCTGTCTGCATCTGAAGAGTCAAGAACAGGAGGACATTGAAGAGATGGCCCATTTCAAGGGAAGAAAGTAACTCGCTCTTCTCCCATCTCGTATCCTATTTGGACCATCAGTGGTTTGGATGTTTCTAACTCGTGCTGATGAGGGAAGATACCTTTGCTCCATCTGCTGAATCAAATGCAAATCTCTTCTGAAAATACCTTCACAGAGACACACAGAATCGTGTTTTATCATATATCTGGGCATCCCCTAGCCCAGTCAATATGACACATAAAATCAACCTTCACAAATAAGGACAAATCAGAAAATAAGATGATTATCAATAAGGAGGGGGGATAATGAAGAATAAGTAATGTTGTACATATTTTAAAAATTAAATACATATATATACACGCATACATATATATCCATTCAAAAGTTTAATTAAATCAATAGAAATAAGATGAGAATAAACAACCCCTGAACCAGGCTGAAGCAAAGGAAACAAACTGGCCTTCATAGGATGCTATCATCACGCTAAACTGGTGAAGGAGGAGGGAAGGAGCAGGAGGGAGGGAGGAGGCAGAGGAAGAATGAGTCAAACTGAGCATATTATCAACAGGGGAACCCTGGCAAAGATGTAGAGTTAGATTTTGAATGACATTTGTTTTCAAATATTTTCATTAATCCAAAATATTTTCCAAACAAAAAGTAAAAAAATTAATGAAAAAAAAAAAAAAAACAATGACAACAAAAGCTATCACTGTCACCTGGCTCTCTCCCTTCCTCTAAGCCTGGTGTCTGGCCTGGCAGCAGGCAGCTTTGTATTTGAAATTATACTGGTGTGTTTTAGATCAGCCCCCCAAATTGTTGCCATGGGGGGCTTCCACATTTAGCAATGATAGACACTGAAGAACAATACCTGGAGATATTTAGACTTCAAGCAGTTTCATGTCTTTCCCTTGACAACTCAGATTTCAGTCTGAGAGCAGGAGAAAAATAGAAAATAAAAAGGAAATGGGAAAAAACATCAAAATACTTCTTTGAATTTATGCCTCATAATTCTGCACAGATCACATAATTAGAACTCCAAATCCATGCTACTTTAACTTGAAATGAATTGGAAATGTATGCCATCTTTTTTCATCTGAAAAGAAAGCAATGTTACTTCAAAATATTTCTTGCCTCCTTTTGCTTCATGATAGTTTATAGTCGCATTGAAATGATTTTAAGATAATGACCTTCATTTTTTAGCATGCACACTGATCCACTGACTGTGGACCATATAATACATGGGCCTTCAGGGGAAATTCCAGATCCAAACCAAAGCACTGCCTGAGATAAAAGTGGATGTGGAATGTACCCACCAATAGTGACGACAGTATGTCTACTCTTGTTAATGTCCACTTCCCAGCACATACACGCACACATGTACATGCATGTTCGACCTATGTGTTGGCTGAATGACATTCAGGCTTTTTTTTTCCCTCCATAAAGATCATTCTTTTTGAATCTGAACTCCAGACTTGCTTAATCACAATTGAAGTGTGATAGAAAATCGTGGTCTCTTTTGCTTGCTCATTAAATCAGATCAAATATATGAAACCACCATGTTTAGAACATTGCAGATGAGAGATAATTGTTGGTTTATCCCCTTAATTTGCATTTGGAGATGCAGTGAGATATGATAGACTGTCAACAGAGAGAACAGTGAGAAAACCTTCCTGAGACGTGGGCTCAAAGCATGGATGTGCTCTGGCTTCTCGGAGAGACAGCCTGTGAGGGAGGCAGGAGAGAACAGGACTGGGAAGGTGAGTGGACAGTCATGATTAAGAATGCCAACCCAGCAGGTTCAATCTTCTTCCCTAGGCATTGGGTGGCCCTTGGCCAGGGTGCGACATGATCGAAGCTCTGTTGTAGGAAGGATGGTGTGCAGCAGGCAGGAGTGGGTCCTAAGGGAGGAGTCAGTGGCCCAGAAAGGAAGGTGAGGGAACTGCATCTGTTCCTATTGATGCCGTCACAAATGAGCACAAGCACAGTGGCTACAACCACAGCAGTTGATCATCCTACCCTTCTGAAGGTGAGTATTCTTAAAAACTAAGGCGACTTCAGGGGAAAATCATCTCACTGTTTCTGGGTGCTAGAGGCCACCCACTTCTTGGTTCATGGAAGCTTCCTGGATCTTCCAGGTCTGGAGGACATCATCTTCAAATCCTTATTCCTCTGTCTCCCCTGCAGTTCTGTCACAGGGCTAGAGGGTGCAGAGGAAGTCCCCAGGAGGAGGAAGACCTCAAATTACCACATGAGAGTCTTTTGCTTCCTCACAGAAGGTAATGTAAAGATGGGTCAAAGTGAGACACAGATCTGGTTAATTAGGAAAAAATAAGGGGCACACACAGATAAGGTGTGATGTGGGTGCGGGCTTTGCTCGGTGTTTATATATGTTGATCCGCAGCACAAGATGGGAGAGGGTATTTCTCATTCTCCTGTGCTGGTTACTTGACATGTTGATAGTTACTTGTTAGGGGTTTATTTTCTTCTTTGCTTTTGATGAAATGTCTCAGCTAGCTTCCCCATCTTGGGGCTTCTTCATCATTCTGCTCAGTGAATGTGAACTGTACATTTTTGGAACCCTGAGGGTTTGATGGAGACCATGAGGAGAAACAAAGCAATCAGATCCTAAAAATATAAATCACAGAAGCATCTGTTTGTTGAGCAGGAACATTTTTTGGGCCCAGGTCAGGAGAGAGGCTATTTACGGATCTGCTCCCAGGTCTCATAATTGATCTCTACTGTGTTTGTGTTCAGGGTATGTGGCAGTGGCGTTTAACCCTGAACTTTCAATCATGGCCACTTGTGTGTTGTCCCCCAACCCCTTTCTACCCGTCCTTATGTCTTCTAGCCTTGCTCAGTGCCAACAGAGGCTCCCGCTGAGCCTCCCTGAGCATGGTGTGTGCACACCTCTGTCCTGGCCACTCACAGGGGCAGGATGCAGCGATTCCAGAGGCCTCCATGCTCACCGTGGAGCTGTGGGGGATGGCAATGCAAAATCGGCAGGTACTGGATGAGGGAGAGGAACATTCTTAGCAGAGCATTATGATACTGCCGTCAGAAGTGAGGAAGAGAATCCAGAAACAGCAGACTCACCTGGAGTGCAAAAGCTGGGGACAGCAACACAAGCCCTGCACCAGGTCTCTGGGACTGGTCCTGGACTCTAAGGCCAGTCCTCTTGTCTGCACCCCAAGAGGGAGCAGGTGGAGGCCCCTGGGTGTTGTGTGCCTGTGTCCATTGCCTTCTGAGTCACTGGGCATGTGTACCCTGTGCCCTGTGGGTTTAATCCCTTCTGTCCACAGGCTCTCAGCAGGAGTTTAAGAGGAATTCACAGGTGAGCACTTTCATCCCAGTAAAGCCCAAGGCCTACTGATAACTCTTTAATTGAAAAAGCGTTTTCAGTTTTCAGATAGGCCTGGGATTACATTAGGTAATGACGATACTTCAGCTGGTGTGCCTATGTCACTGTTAGTACAGCTCATCCCCAGACAGGTCCATTAACACAGATTTGATATTTGAAATGCATGACAGCATTGGCCAGGAATTATATTATTCATGCATAAGAAACTACACACTTATATGGATGATATAAATATATACTTTTTTAATTTTAAGATATATTCAATGAGTTGATACCAGGTCTATGAAACATATTTAGTAATAAAAACAATAATGGTGCCTGTGAAGATATGGAATAAATAGTAGCTTCAACTCTAGTGTATGCATTAAATGAGATAGTATTCTGCAGGTGAAAGGATTTACATAGGCCCCTCTGGAAACGTTTCTAAGCTACTCTTTGTACTTAAAATTAACTTAAATGGGGCTGGGGATGTGGCTCAAGCGGTAGCGCGCTCGCCTGGCATGTGTGTGGCCTGGGTTCGATCCTCAGCACCACATACAAACAAAGATGTTATGTCCGCTGAGAACTGGAAAATAAATATTAAAAAATCCCCCCTCTCTCTCTCTTTCTCACTCTCTTTCTTTAAAAAAAAATAAATGATACTGTGAGACTGAATATATGTGAGCGCATATGTGTATGATGTGTATGTGTGTCTATAGTTTATTCACAGGTCAAACTTCAAAATGTTCAAAAGAATATAAAATAAAAATTGCCCTGACATCCTGTCCCTTGGCACCTTAGCTCCTTTTCCCAATAAGTATCTCTATTTCTGTGCACCCTAACAGTATGCTTACATAAGTAGATTCATATCTGTGTGTATTTGTGGTTACATGAATTTATATAATTATGCATAACCAAGTGACAAAATCACATGTGTAAGTATGTGTGTGTGGACTAGTATGTGTGTGTATTTCCCACTACTGTGAACATAGAGGAAAAGGAAAGTGTGCAATAGTACAATAAGTGCTAATTTGCAAAAAGCAAGCATCTGAGTTCCTGCAGGTAAGCAGACCCAGATTCTGCTCAGTGGCAGACCCAGGGATGCTGTCCAAGTAGATAAGGAGAGAAGACAGCACTGTCAACTGTTGGTCACTTACACTGTTAGAATGTCCCCCCGACCATGCAGAAACATTGGGGTAAGGAAAGCTCTAAAGGGGTTTGGTGAACCCCTTTAGATCCTCCTCTTCCCTTGTTAGAAGCAGACCCCGGCCTTAGCAGGCAGCAGAGGAGATGTGGAGCCAGAAGTCCTCGGAGGCGGGCAGCCTGGCCTAGGTGAGCAGAGGGTTCTAGGTGAGCAGAGGGACACCTCTTCCCCGGGTCAGAGGCCCCAGAGCAGGCAACCAGGACTCACAGTGAGGACAGAGCCTCAGACTGCCACACCAGCAAAACCATCCCCTGCCTTTCTGCTGTGGTAGGCCAGGCCCCATTATGGTGGCTCGGCTGTAACTTATATGACCTCCCCCAGGTGACTGCCTTCTCCAGAAAATCATGAGAAAATACAGGGTGGGGTTACTAAGTCCAGGGACAGTTTGTACCTAGCGAAAGTACTCAGGCAAAAGTCCTGCTTCCAGAAGCTGAGAAGGGCAGCTACCTGGCCTGTAGAGGGACTGGGCTTCCCTAAGTGTCACAAGTCTTCTGGGCCTGGGCCCCAGAGTGGCCTTACTGGAGGCAAGGGGACCTTTAGGAGGTGTGGCCTTGTGTCCTTGGATCATGGGGGACATGCCCTCGAGGGATTGAGGTAGGATGTGACACCCTAGTGAGCTCTTCCAGAGTAGCCAGAGCCCCTGCAGGAAGCCCTGGTGGGGAAAGGCCCTGGCAGGTCCATGGCCCAGCTTTGAGTTCTCTGGTGCCCTTGATGGTTGCAAAGCTCAGAGTGTGGGTTCTGTGTCTTCCACAGGGGCTAGAAAGGTGCCAGCAAAGTGTCACCTCCACTCACTGTGGGCTACACATGGACACAGCAGGCTTCTCTGAGCTTGGGTTTGCCCTTCTGTGGGCCATTCTTACCCTCTCACTCGCTGTCTAGGCCAAGTGTCATGAGGACTGTGGGAGAGCACTGTGCACACTGGGAAGCGCCATGTGGAGCTGGGGGTTTCCAGATTCTGAATTAAAATGAAAAACAAAACAACAAAACAGAGACTCACACAGAGCTCAGGCCCCAGTTCAGGACCACCCGCTGACCTGTGCAGGAGCCCAGGCCCAGAGGAGGCCCATGTCCACCACCCCTCCCCCTCCTGGGAGCCCAGGTCTGACCCACTTCCTTCTTGGGACACTGAGCCATTGCCATAGTTCTCTGTATGCAGTAGCCTCCACCATGGGACAGCGGACAGGGCATAGAAGTGGCTGCATCTTGGAATAGAATTCCAAAGCCAGTGCAAAGCCCACTCTTTCAGTTTCATCTCTAAAAGATGTCACATTCATTCTGAGACACCCCCACTGATACCTCTAGTTACCTCCACTATGGCTGCCACCACCTATACTTGCAGTAGCATCCATCTGGGATACCAGCAGGGTCTGTAAGCCCAACTCCAAGGTGAGGTATAGATAATCCTCACAGATAATGCAAGATTGTAGGGTAGAAACTGTAATATCTCAGATCCACACTGCAAGAAAGGAAGACAACATGAAAAAAAGGGAGGAAAGTGCCCCAAACAAACCAGGATCCTGCAAGAACAGAACCCAGGACACCACAGTTGATGAAATGTCAGAGAAGGAGTTGAGAAAGTTCATAATTAAATTGAGCTGTGATTAAGAATGACCTAAATGAGCAAATACAGGCAAAAATTAATCACTCCAACAAAGATATAAGGGGACAAATACAGGTAGCAAAAGATTACTTCAAGAAAGAGATAGAGATTCTGAAAAAAATATATCAGAAATCCTTGAAAGGAAGGAAACAATAAACCAAATAAAAAACTTGATAGCAAGCATCATCAACAGACCAGATCACTTGGAAGATAGAATGTCAGATGATGAAGACAAAGTATACAACTTGGAAAATAAAATTGACCACACAGTGAAGATGATAAGAAACTATGAGGAGAATATCCAAGAATTATAGGACAGCATCAAAAGACCAAATCTAAGAGTTATTGGGACAGGGGAAGGCACCAAGTTTCAGACCAGAGGAATGCACAATCTCTTCAATGAGATAATATCAGAAAATTTCTCAAACATAAAGAATGAATTGAAAAATCAAATACAAGAGGCTTACAGGACACCAGATATACAAAATTACAACAGATCTACACCAAGGCACATTATAATGAAAATGCCTAGCATACAGAATAAGTATAGAATCTTCAAGGCTACAAGAGAGAAGAATCAGATCATATGTAGGGAGGAGACCTACAATAAATAAAATTTGTATCTCAGCAGAATTTTCAACCCAGACCTCAAAGCCAGGAGACCATGCAACAACATATATCATGGTCTGAAAGAAGATATATGCCAACCAAGAATACTATGTCCAGCAAAATTAATCTTCAGTTTGAAGACAAAATAAAAACCTTTCATGATAAACGAAAGTTAAAAGAATTTGCAGTGAGAAAGGCCACACTACAGAGCATCCTGAGCAAAATATTCCAGGAGGAGGAAGTGAAAACCAACAATGAAAATCAGCAAAGAGGGGTTGGGGCTGTAGCTCAGTGGCAGAGGGCTTGCCTAGCATGTGTGAGGCACTGGGTTCAATCCTCAGCATCACATAAAAATAAACAAATAAAATAAAGGCATCTGTCCATCTACAACTACAAAAGGTATTTAAAAAATAAATTTTAAAAAAAGAAAATCAGCAAAGGGAGGAACTATACTAAAGGAAAAACTAACCAAAAGAGAAACCAAGTTAAGTTAAAAAACCCAAAATAAACCAAAATGTCCAGGAATACAAATCTTATTTCAATAATAACCCTGAATATGAATGGCCTAAACTCATCAATTAAAAGACCTAGACTAACAGATTGGATTTAAAAAAAAAAAAGACCCAACAATATGTTGCCTTCAAGAGAATCACCTCATAGGAAAAGACATCTCCAGATTGAAGGTGAAAGGGTGGGAAAAACGTACCACTCACATGGACTGCATGAACAAGCAGGGGTTTCCACCCTCCTGTCAGATAAAGTGGACTTTAAACCAAAGCTAGTGAAAAAGGATAACAAAGGACATTTCATACTGCTTAAGGGATTCATGCATGAACAAGACATAAGAATCATAACTATCTAAGTCCCAAACAATGGGGGCATCTGTGTATGTCAAACAAACCCTTCTCAAATATAAGACCCAAATATACCACAACACAATAATACTGGGTGACTTTAATCACTCGATCAATAGATTTTCCAAAATAAAACTAAACAAAGAAACTACAGAACTCAATAATATAATCATAAGTTGGACTTAACAGACATATATAGAATATGCCATCCATCAACAAGTGAATATACTTTCTTCTCAGAAGAACATGGTTTCTTTTCCAAAATAGACCATATGTTATGCCAAAGAGTAAGTCTTGGCAAATACAAAAAAAAAAAAAAAAAAAATAGAGATACTACCCTACATTCTAATTGACTAAAATGGAATGAAATTAGAAATCAATGATAAAATTAAAAAGCGAATCTACTTTAACATCTGGAGACTAAACAATATGCTATTGAATGACACAAGAATAACAGGAGACTTCAGGGAGGAAATAAAAAAAAAAATTCTTAGAGGTAAATGAGAACTCCGATACAACTTATCAAAATCTCTGGGACACTATGAAGGCAGCGTGAAGAGGAAAGTCCATTGCATGGAGTTCATTCAATAAAAAAAAAAAAAAGTCAACAAATAAATGACCTGCCATTACAGCTCAAAGCCCTATAAAAGGAAGAACAAACCAACACCAAAAGTAGTAGATGAAAGAGATAATTAAAATCAGGGTGGAAAGCAATGAAATTGAAACCAAAGAAACAATTCAAAAAATTGACAAAACAAAAAGCTGGTTCTTTGAAAAAAATAAATAAATTGACAAACCCATAGCCACTCTAACAAAAAGAAGGAAGGAGAAAACTCAAATTACTAAAATTTGTGATGAAAGAGGAACTATCACAACAGACGCTACTGAAGTACAGAAGACAAACAAATACTATTTTGAAAATTGATACTCCAATAAAATAAAAAACCTTGAAGACACCAACACATTTCTAGAGGCATTTGATTAACCCAAACTGAGGCAAGAGGACATACACAATTTAAGCCGATCAATTTCAAGTAAGGAAATAGAAGACGCCATCAAAAACCTACCAACCAAGAAAAAGGACCAGGACCAGAGGGATTCACAGCTGAGTTCTATAAGACCTACAAGAAAGAATCAATACCAATACTCCTCAAATTATTCCATGAAACAGAAAAGGAAGGAACCCTTCCAAACTCATTCTACAAAGCTAGTATCGTCCTGATACTAAAACCAGGCAGAGATACCTCAAGGAAAGAAAATTTCACACACAAATATCCCTGATGAATAGTGATGCAAAAATTCTCAATAAAATTCTGGCAAATCACATACAAAAACGTATTTTAAAAATAGTGCACCATGATCAAGTGGGGTTCATTCCAGGGATGCAAGGTTGGTTCAACATACATAAATCAATAAATATAATTCATCATATCAATAGACTTAAAGAGAAGAATCATTTGATTGTATGAATTAAAATGGAGAAAGCATTTGACAAAACACAGCACCCTTTCATGTTCAAAATACTAGAAAAACTAGGAACATACCTCAACATTGTAAAAGCAATCTATGCTAAACTCAAGGCCAACATTATTCCAAATGGTGAAAAACTGGAAGCATTCCTTCTAAAATCTGGAACAAGATAGGGATGCCCTCTTTTACCACTTCTATTCAACATAGTCATTGAAACTCTAGACAAAGCAATTAGACAGATAAAAGAAATTAAAGGGATACAAATAGGAAAAGAAGAACTCAAACTATCATGATTTGCTGACAACATGATTTTATACTTACAGCATTCAAACAACTCCACCAGAAAACTTCTAGAATTAATTAATGAATTCAGCAAAGTATCAGGAAATAAAATCAATACCACAAATCAAATACATATTGATTCATTGTACACAATTGCAGCACAACTTTTCAATTCTCTGGTTGTACATAGTGTCACACCATATATGCTGTTGGGAGTCATCCCGGCTCCAAAAACTAACTTCCCCATCCCCCAAGAAGAGCCATCCAATGGTGAGCCCTGCTGGCTCACATGATCCTTACCAACCAATCAGAGCCCTGCTGGCTCACATGATCCTTACCCACCAATCAGAGCCCTGCTGGTTCACATGATCCTTACCCACCAATCAGAGCCCTGCTGGCTCACAGGATCTTTACCCACCAATCAGAGCCCTGGGGAGGGTGCACGGGGGCAGGAAAGATGGTGGAATGGGATGGACATAATGATCCTAGATACATATAAGACTGCACTTATGGTATGACACTACATTGTGTATAACCAGAGAAATGAAAATTTGTGCTGCAATTGTGTACAATGAATCAAGATACATTTTGCTGTCATATATACCTAGTTAAAACAAGCAAAAAAAAAAAAAAAACCCAAAAAGGTTCAGACCGTGAATACCATGGCACCAGCAGATAAGAAGGCACCTAGTGCAGGAGGAATGACCCAGTGCAGGTGGCACAGAGAGCCATCTGGACACGTTGCTGTGTGACCTATAGAATGCTACTTGATTTCTGTGCTTGACTTATTTGTCTATAAAATAAAATGAAAATATCCACCCCACAGATGAGCTTATATAAGTATTTCAAACATTTCCAGGTAAGTTGCAAGTTTCAAATGAGCTCTTTCCATCCAATAAGATTGCAAGAAGCTTACTCTGTCTTAATGGTTCTCTGGACATTTTTATTTTGACAATATATGGTCAAGTCATAGCATTTCAAACATGGAGCAAATTTGAACTGCCACTCACGGGACCCAATCCTCTCCCACGGTTGCCAGTAACCCAATAGATGGCTGCCCCTCCTGCTTGCTTGTTCTGAAACAGGAACAGGAGGTCAGTAACTTCAGCCCTTGTGCATCTTTAATGATTTGACTCAGGAAAATACCCAGGAAGGAAATGACTGAGTCAGGCATAAACTCACCCACAAGCATTAACTTCTGATTATCAAAGGGTCATGCAGAAAGGTCACTAAATGTGCAGCATCACTACTAACATCCGAATGTGCCCATTCCAACTCAGCCTGCAGCAAGGCCAGTTGTATTACAAGTCACGTGTCACTTACGCCAGCAGAACAACCACTTTACCCTTATTTTGTATTCCTTTTATGACTAAGGAAGCTGCACAATATTTTTTCTCAAATGCTTGTTGACTTTTTCCGCTCGGCTTGCCTATTAATGCCCTTTATCCATTTAGTTTTATCTTGATAAATTTCCAAACTTTCTGTCCTGAGAATATTCGTGATCTCTCACCAGTTTTGCGAATATTTTCCCTAACATGTCAGTTACCTGTTAGTTTTGTTTTTGCATCATCATGAAAGGAAGAGGGATTCCAAAATGTTGTCTAGTTTAAGTGGTTTGGTGTGGTTGATTCCTTAGTTTTTATGATCCGAAGGCCTTTCTTGCCTATGTATCACATCAGGATCCATGTCCCTGTTTCTCTGAGCTTTTGATAGGTGGTTTCATGGCAACGTGGAAACTGCTGCATTTTGTAGCTCCTTTCTTTAGCCCATTGTTCTCTCATTCTGGTGAGACCATTGGACACCCATTGACCCACAAAGGGAGGGCAGCAGGGGGAAATGAGAAGTGCAGGTGATGCTGTGTGCCTCTTGAGAAGGGTCCTGTTCACCCCTCTTCAGCTCCCAGCCATCCTCACCCTTTGCCCGTGTGCAGGGGCAGGGGCAGAGCCACACTCTTTCTCAGCTAATGTCCACAGAGAGCCGCCAAAGCTTCTACAGTTGTCCCAAAAGTGGCCCAGGAGGAAGTCATCCTGACAAGCCTGCAGCTAATTGCCCTGGAGAGAGCTGCAGAGTTTAATCTCTTGGAGTGTAGTGGACTCTTCCGCCAAATGCTTTCTTAGGTCCAAATTGGTCATGAAAGCCTGCAAGAAAGCCTGGGAGGCAGCCGACTTCCCAGGCAAGAAGCACATCGGCAGCCTCCTTGACTCTCCCTGAGCTCCACACAGTATGGACGGAATCCCTGAGTCATAATTGGAGAGCAATGCTGAGGTGACCGAAAACTCCAATTAAAAGAGGTTTAAAAAGCCCCCATCACACAGATACTGACTTGAAAGATGTGCAGCAGAAAAGTCAGTCATCTTGCTGCATTTCTGACCAGAGAACCAGGAACTGTGAGCTCCTAAATATACAGGGGTTATTTGAAAGTGACTTGAGGAAATGAGAGAGCATGAAATAATGGGCATCTACTTGTGCTAATATGGTGGAATACTGTAGAGAATCCTGTGATCCCCCAGCCCTTTCTTTCAATAAAGGGAACCCAGGATCCCTGAAGAAATGGCTGTTTCTAGGACTGAGACAGGGAAGACAGAAGCTGGGCCTGGAGCACCTTCCTGGTGAGAAGGTAAGGAATGGCTGGACAAAAGCCACTGTTGAGGGGCAGTTGAAGAAAAGGTCAAGAGAACTCTTGGCCAGAACTGAAAAAGTTTGGTAACAAGCCCAAAGGACAATGGCCTAAAGTAGAATAGCCTGAAGTATAAGAGAGCTATCTGAGAATTCATGATTAAATAAACGAATACATCAATGAGAAGAAATAAGACTCACAGGAAGAATGATTCCAGATCATACATAGACTCTTGTTGTTGTTACTACTGAGGCAATCTCACATTAAAAAAAAAATCATCTTGTTTTGATGCATTACAATTCTATAGAATAGTGGGATTCCTTATGCCACATTCACACATGATGCACAGAAAATAATTCCCTCAGTTTCCTTCCCCAGTAATTACAAGTGCATAGTCTTCCCTCAAGGGGCTGGAGCATGCTCCTGCTCCTACAGTGTGGGCTGCACCCAGAGAACAAGGCCAGGCAGGGATGAGAAGTTCCCCATCAACCCCACTGGTAGGAGCCTGGCTGGTTCTCATGTCTCAGAATCAAATCTGAAATGCAAGTCTCACCTCCACGATTGTCAGTAGCATCTCTCATATATGCCATTAGTCAGTGCCTCCAGGAATAAGCACCTTCCTCAGGAGCTTGTGGGGTGGGAAACTTGATTATCTCTATTTTACAGTTCAGGAAAGCAAGGGTTAGTTTGCTAAAGGGCCTTGTCACAAGGTCACTCAGAGACGTAGCAGTTATTCGGTGGTTTTCTTCATTGCTTAGGATGCTAAGAGAGATGGAACGACTCTTGATCTAAACTGCATCAAAAACATGTGGAACGGTTTATTATTTACAACCTGGGGCTTTCTGGGTGCAAGGGGAAGCCAGTCACCTGAGTGGAACAGAGGTGGCAATGGAGGAATGGGTGCCTTTGCATTTTGCTGTTGGTAGGAGGTGGGGCTAGGGTGAAGCTCAGGCCAGGGTTTCTGTGGCATGAACCTGCAAGTGCTCAGAAAACCAGGTGCCAGACTGTCATCCAGGTTTGCTCAAATATGGGTCAGGAGGGAAGCAGATGAGGGGTCATGTCAGTCATCACAGTGAGCAGAGGAGTCTCAGGACTCCAGAACCACTAGGGGACTTCCACCACACATCCCCCACCTGGCACAGGCACCAGCACAGGTGCACATGGTCACGCAGCAGGTGAGACGTGCTCTCCAGCCCATG
The DNA here is from genome assembly GCF_001458135.2 of Marmota marmota marmota. Lineage (NCBI taxonomy): Eukaryota > Metazoa > Chordata > Mammalia > Rodentia > Sciuridae > Marmota > Marmota marmota. The sequence continues at coordinate 656,885 of NW_026005615.1, read as the reverse complement.
CCCTGACTGCTCCCTCCACCTGTGGACCTCAGTGTCTCCCAGGCACATTGGATATAACCCGAGTGCCAATGTTACAGGACTGCCATGGGAACTGAGCATGAGAGCGATAGAGAGGTGTGTGACCTGAAGACTCGTGTGTAAGTGCACAACACTGGTATTGACTCTTACTCACTCTAGGTGACCTGAGGAAATAAGACCCAAGGCAGCATGATGAGAGAAATGCATCCAGGATGCAACATGTATCCACAACACAATGTGTCAACACAATAGAACTTGAAGGAAAGTGTAGCTACACAATTTAATGCTAGAACCCGGGTGTAACTTAATGTTAGAGCACTTGTCTAGCACGTGCAAGGCCCTTAGTTCCATCCCAGTACACCACACACACACACACACACACACACATGCACACACACACGTGAAACAATGAAAAGAAATCCTAACCTTCCTATCTAATTGTCACATGAGAAAATATTCAAAAGTTTGAGGTGAGGTGACCTGCTTCAGGAATAAAAGTCTCACTAATTAGCCAGAATGTGAGATGTACAGGAGCTATTTCCCAACACTGTCTAGGGAGCACTGAGTCTGCTCGGGCATCATGAAACTAGACCTCCCCAGTCTACAAGGCACCCACTAGAGGAGCATGGTCGATTTTTACTCCCTCTGGGAGGCCAGGCAGCACTATGGCTCCCTCCCTGGGGAAACAGCAGCCCTCAGAGCTAAGACCAGCTTCTCCACCGCTTTCTGGGTAAGCCCTCTGTGCACCCAGGACACAGAAGGCTCACAGTGGGGCTAAAATGAAAGCTCACTTCCAAAGATGGGCATTATTCTTCAAATGCCTGCTTGCTTTTAGGAAAACAGAATTAGCCCAAGCACCAGCAGCCAGACCCTCCTAACAGAGCTATTGAGGGCATTCTGCTTCATGCAAAGCAAGGGGAAAGGGCTTCCCGGAGTAAGGAATTAGCCACCAGGTATTCACCAGGAGACCCAGACATCAAAGGGCCATTTACTACTGGCCTAAGACTTTTCAGGATCTATATTTCTCATTAAAATAATTCTATCTTTAAGATTTTTAACATAGCAACAAATAGGAAAAATAAGCTAAGTTTCCCAAATAACAATAAATTTTATTATTCATTTTAATTTTTTTTTGTTCTTAAGTGCAACAGCATGGTCTCAGTTATTTAATTGGAAACAGAGATTAAAACCGGCTTCCCTTTCCAACCCAGAAGGATCAGAATATAGAAGCAGACAAAATATGGAAAGAGAAAAAGTCAATACTTCTTATTTTCTTCTGGGAGAAAAGCCAATTTGTAGGTCTATATAGTAGGTGTTTGCAGAGCTGACCTGGAGGGTCAGTCTCTGGTGTGTGCATAACCAGAAGGGACAATTGGGCTGCCAGCATGCAAGCCAGCTGCAGGACCAACCTGCAGGAGGATGGAGCTATGGGCAGGTAGCAGGTCTATACATTGCTTTTGCCAAGCCCAAGGAGTGTCCTTGAACTTTAATCACTCAGCTTTTTATGATAGAGAAAATAGTCGGACTGTTTTTTCAGTAAGAATTTGTTCGTATTTCATTAGCTGTGGTCTCTGTTGAATGGAGGGGGAGAAACCCCCAATAGTTCATGCCATGGACTCACTTTATCCCCAGCACTCTGTACTGTGCATCTATTATTAGAGTCTCAATGGTAGTCACATGACCCTTTTGTGCAACAGAAGGGTGATTGAAGAATACTGTCCTCAAAGATAGCAGTGACATTTCACAAGAAGTCAGTGGAGGTAGAACTTACAGTGGCTGGTTAAACGTTCATTGCTTATGGATCTTGGGTCATCCCCACGTTTGCACTATTACAAACAATATGGATGTGAATGTATTTGAGCCCAAATCCTTGAAAGCAGTATGGGACTAATTCCTTGGGGTGGATGTCAATGACGGAGACTTCTAGAGGTTAGGTTTTCTAAAGTTTTTAATGTGTATTGCAAAAGCTCCCTCAATAACATCTCTAATAACAGAAACCACCAGTGGCCCATGTGAGTGCCTATTAGTTTATATCTTCCAACTCTGGGTATGCTAGTACTTTTATACATGCTAATTGCATATTACCATCATGTTAATTTTGGTGTTAAAGTTACAGCTATTTGATTCTTGGGACATCTGAGCATCTCTTGTTTCTGTAGTGCTCACTGGTGCTCCTTCTTTGGCTGATGCCTATTCATGAATGTTGTTCATTTTTCTCTTTCATTTCTGTTTGAATTATTTATGTGTCAGGGATATTGACAGAGGTTCCAATTTTGCCTCCCTATTTGAGAAATAATTTTTAAGAATAATTTAATGCAGATTTAACATTTGACCAAATAGATCACAATACTTCTTAAGATTTGAGCTGCAGGTCATCCTGTTCCACAATTAGTGTGCACTGTTTGACAGGAAGAACGTCATCAAAATCACATTATACCGAGTCTCACTTCAATAGTAGCTCATTCTCAACATGCACAGCCACAGGACTGCACTCTTGAAAGTCCTTTAACCAAAGGCAAAGGTTTGTTAAGATGCACCCTAGAATATTTCCCTTCATCAGTTTCTTACCTTCTAATCCATATCACTTCATTTGTTTCATATGGATGCTACTTGCACTATTTATAGACTACTGATACCAAACAAGTTGCAATTAAATAATAACATACAGAAAAAAAGGTTAAATCCTTATGACACATGCAAAGACTGACGTAAAGGATAATCATGTCCATATTGCATTTTTCCAATTCCCATTTTTGCTTACCACCTCCTGCAGCCGACAATTCCTTCCCCATCCTTTCTGCCAAATTTAATGATGTCATTAGCTCCTTCTGGAAGCTTCTACTGCAGCCCAGTGCTGTGCTAAGTCCCACCACCCTGTGCTCCTCTAGTGTCCCAAGCAGGCCCCTGTTGCTGCACTAATCATAGGGTCTAAAGCAGCCAGCCGTGTGCTACTCAGTCCCGTAAAACACACACCCCTGGAGGAGAAGGACTGTGTTTTGTTTATACCTGAAATTTCAGGGTTTTGCACAGTGTTTTGCATGGTAACAGCTAAATATACTCCTTAAATGAGAGAATTAGAAAATAACAGTTCTAAAATCCATGATATTTTACTGTATTTACCTATCGGCAAAAGGCCAAAGAAGGAGCCATTATTTTTAATTTAAGAGGTGTGAAATGTCAGGCTCTGGTTCCAGCTGTATTTACAGTTCAGTAAAGGTTTATAATGATTTATTAAATCTGCATTTCCCACGTGGTCATACTTCATCACTCATCACCCAGGGAGCTCTGGGCCTGCTTGGAGCTGGGAGTAATGCCAGGCTGAAAATATGCAAGCAGTTAGAGCCTGAGCCCTCTATTTCTCTCACCTGGATCTTAGGATCTGGCCTAGAAACCCTGGTTTTGGCATCTGTGCCTTACATATTTTTCACGCCTGTATGCGTTGGCTAGGACAGGCTGGGGGAAAGTCATTGGTGTGAGATGTCCTTCATTAGAGGAGCTAATTCCAGTTGCTATGACAGAGAAATCTTGGGATTTTATTGGCTTAAGGCAGCAAAATTTTATTTCTCCTCTAAGTCCAAAGTCGTCAGGAAGCTCTCTTCCATATTGCAGCAATGGGGAAGGAGATTTAGATAGGTTGCCCCGGCCCTTACCTGCATCTGTCAGTATTGACAGCAAATACTAGCCCCCAGAGTCCATGGGTGCCAAAGAGCCTAATATCAGGGGACCCTGGGAAAGTAGGGGACACATGGTGTAGGACACTACCTGTCTTTGTTGCATATGAACAAGTATTTTCTTTATCATTAAAATTCATCCTAACAGCTGAACAGGAGTAAAATCCTGTCTCAAAAGATTCTTCCTTTCCTAAAGTACAATATTTTATAATTTCTTGATCATGTAGCAGTTTCTGGCTGAAGCTCAGAAATATTTGACCTTCAAGTTATAGTATGATAATTAAGTCAAACATGTTAAGAAAATTCAAAAAAGTTATTTTAAAACAATGAATCAGTTCAATTAGAAAAATGAGAAATTATACCCCAATGATTCAAATGTATGAATTGCCAAGATCATTGTAATGTCATGTGTACTAATAAAAAAGAATAAAATTTTTTAAAAAGCTAAAAACAAAGGAAAAAAATGATTTGGAATGGAGAGTTAGTTGTCCAGTCTGTTTTCTAAACCTATTTAATCCCATGTGCTTATTTTCCTTCCTTCCTTCCTTCCTTCCTTCCTTCCTTCCTTCCTTCCTTCCTTCCTTCCTTTCTCTCTTTCCCTCCCTCTCTTTCTTTCTTTCTTTCTTTCTTTCTTTCTTTCTTTCTTTCTTTCTTTCTTTCTTTCTTTCTTTCTTTCTTTTCCTTGCTTCTCCCCCTTCCTCCTTTTGACAAATTGAAGTTCAGTTTCATTTTTTTTAAATGGAACTTTTTTATTTTTAGATTCAGACAAAATGGCAAGATGGTACAGTTTTACATATACTCCTGGTTGACTAATTACATCTTTGTTTAGTGACATTTGTCACAATTTCTGGAAAAAAAATAGATACATTAACCAAATTCTTCCTTTCCTAAAGTACAATATTTTATAATTTGTGATCAGGTAGCAGTTTTATTTTATTTATATCAGTTTAGTTTCCCTATTCCATCTGGAAAACCACATTATATTTAGTTATTACATCCCCTTAGGCTCCTCCCAGTTGGGATAATTTTTGTTTTTGATGACCTTGATGTTTTTAAGGCGTGCTGGTCAGGTATTCTGTGGCCTGGGTCTTGGTTGGGATGTGTCTTGACGTTTTCTCTGTGATCAGACCAGAGGTAGGAGTGATGAGAAAGACCGCAGAGGTAGCAGGCTGTGCTAACCATATCCTGTCAAGGCGACATGTTATCACTGTGGATGACCACTGTCGATGTTGAACTTGATCATGGGTGCCGCAGTCTGGCTGGGCACAAATAACCGGGAGGTCACGAGCCACTTGTAGATTCAAGCAGAAACAAACTTTATTCCAGAACCCAGGGAACTCAACGGGAACTCCGCGAGAACTCAAAAGTAGCGGGCACCCAAGGTAGCAGGAGCCGCCTTATTGCCAGACAGCAGAGGTTTATATACACAACTGAATACACAGCTTGTTTAAATTTAGCATCATCCAGTTACAGCAATCAGTCATTATCTTAATAATTATACACAGCTGGCGCTGCCTCTCAACCACTCCTTCTGGCAAAATGCCAGGCACCATCTTGACATGGTTGTGGCTCTCAACACACGGGGCTCAATAGTGCTTACTATGTTTCTCCCTCTAAAGTTACCCACCTCAGTACTTCACCCTTTGGAAGGAAGTCACTATGCACAGTTCCAAATTTTAGGATCCAAGAACCATGCTCCACATCTGTGAAGAAGCGTATCTATGGAAGCTCTGGAATTCTTCCATGTTGAGGACAAGTCTATTCTCATCCCTTGCTCAGTACTTATTCAGTCATTTATTTCAGCATCGATAGTTGCTGCATATTTTCAGCTGAAGTGCAATCCATTTGACTTATTTATTTGATCACATGATTCCAGGTTTGGCCAATGGAACCCTTTCCATTGTTCTTGTGTTCATCTGATACACCCCAACAGCAGGAGATTTTTAAGCCTTTCCTTATTTTCTCCTCCACAATATACTTCAGGTTCATGCTATGTATTCCCTACCTTTTTTTTTGTAAAGTCAGATTTTTTTCCAAAGATCCCTGGTTCATTTTATTAGAAAATGACATTAGAGGCAAGCATGAGGAATACAGATAATGATAAATCCTGGCAAAGACCTGGGGGGATAAAAGAACTCTCATGCACTTTTGGTGAGGGATGTAAATTAGTAGAGCCCTTATGGAATTCAATACGGATATTACTCAAAAAGCTAAAAGTAGATCTACCATATGATCAAGCTTTACCACTCCTCAGTATTTACCCACCCGAAAACAAAAGCCAACGAATTTTAGAGATACACATGTACCTCTGCTTATTGCAGCACAATGCACAACAGCAGCTACAGAATCAGCCTATCAATGGATGAATGGGTAAAAAAAAATTACACATAACACACATACACACAATATACACACACATATACAGATATTTATATAATGGAGTCATATATATGTACATATAAAAGGAGTTTTATATGTACTCTCTGTGTTTGTGGGTGTGGGTGTGTGTAGTGCAGAATATATGTGTGTGTGTGTGTGTGTGTATTTAGATGATCCACTTCTCTCTATTAAGGATCTCCCAGATACTCACAGGGGCAATGACCTCAGACAAGTCACAGGTTCAAACCTGCACTGGGCCAGTGACCTCCCACTCCTCTCCGAGTTCCTATCAGGCACCTGCACTGCCTACGCGTCTCACCGGCCTGGATAGCAGTCATCTGCTCAGGGTCCCCAGCCCTCCTCTGCTCCCCATGTGATCTGAACGTGACCACCACACATGTTCCTGAGATGCAAGTCAGGACCACAGCTCGCCAGGAATCCACCGGATGGATGATGGAGAGGATAAGGACTACATGAGGGCCCCCAGTGGCTTCTTGGAGGAGTGACACAGGATGGTGGTGTATAGAGGGGCTGTGGTGTGAACCTCGGATGGCCATGGTGTGGACCACTCTGGGCCTGACACAAATAGCATGTCCAGGAGGGGCCTGCAGATGAATTGTGGGTGTTAGGCAGTCCTGACCTGACAGAGGATTGCTGCAGCTTCACGCTTCTGGGTGCCAAGTGGACACAGGACACTATTGCCCAGATGTAGGACATCCCGCATCCCTCACGAAGGTCTCCTAGGAAGGGCTTGGAGCCCGCTCTGCACAGAACTGAGCCCCAGAGCCTGAGGGTTCTTGGGAGGGATTTGTGTCTTTGCAAGGGGTGTCACCAAGAACCCAGTGGATATCAGACCAAACCCCAGACCGTGGCCCAAGCTCAGAGCCAACACTGGTGCTGGGGAGGGAGATGACTGCAGAACTGACTCATGCCGCAGTCTGTCTGGGCACAAAATAACCGAGCCACCACAAAAGCCTTGTAGATTCCAACAGCAACTCTTTATTCCCGAACTCTCACAGACGTTCTACACGCATGTTCTGGGAAAATCCACTCCCTCCCCCAGGCTCTGTGTACCAATCCTCTCAGAACCCCGCGAGAACTCTAAAGGAATGGGCGCCTGAGGCAGCAGGATATGCCCTAATCCTGGAGCCACCCTATTCCCAGCAGGATCCGCCCTAAACCTGGAGTCACCCTATTCCACCCTAAACCCGGAGCCACCCTAATCCCTGAGCAGGGTCACCTTTCAAACCAAAATGTCATGCGTCCTACTTGGCTATGGCTCTCAGAATCTCCCCCCTTCTGATTAATTAAACAACAAGCAATGTGGCTTAGGGACCATGCCTGTTAGGTTGTCCAATTCAACATATGGTTCTTACCCATCATCGGATGAGCTGACCTCTAGGTGTCAGCCTCCTGTCGTAGGTTGGTACCACTGCATTTGGATCATACCCGTCACTGACTACTGGTCCAGCATACAGCCATACTTGTGGATAGGCCTATGCACCAGTCGGGGGGTGAGGTTCTTTGCCTCACCTCTGTTGGCCCCCAAATTTGGCCTTGGTGCCAGTGGGGGGGTGAGGTTCTTTGCCTCACCTCTGTTGGCCCCCAAATTTTAGACCATCACTAGCAGAAGTGAGGAGGATACAGATATGCCACGACACCAAGCCAATTGACGGCTCGTTTGGAAAAAGTGTATCACCGGTGACACCATCAGCAAAGATATGCCAGCACTACCACAATTCTCTGCACCAATAGATAGTTCACAATGCATACAAGTGATACATAGTCCAGGCAAGTTCTGCAAGCCGTTCAAAGCGGAGGAATGTATCAATATGTCCATTTCCTCCCAAAGTAAATCGACTCCTTGATTGAGCATTACTTGTTGAGTTATTATTCATTGATGCATCAGTTTATACAGTTTACTGTGATAGCCATGATAGAAGCTGTAGTTTGGTTTTATCTTTGTCTTCACCGGCACTGGGATGAAGATAGGAATTCTGGCAATGATGCNCTTCCAGAGTTCTATCCCTCCTTGTTTCTCCTTGAAAATCCCTCCATCTCTTTTCAGCCCTGCTCTCCATTAAACCCTGCCACCCTCCTCTCATCTTCTCACTCACAAGATCCCGTCCACAAATGCCTGGAAGTATTAGAGACGATTTTACCCTGCCCTACCACCATTTCTGAGGGACCCCTGCCCTCTTCGGACCTAGTCTTGTTCTCAGATGGTAGCTCCTTTATATACAAAGGGATTAAAGTGGTGGGGTATGCTGTCATTTCCCTCTCATCCATTATAGAGGCAAAACCTCTCCCACCCAATACCACCAACCAACAAGCTGAACTCATAGCTGCCACAAGGGCATTCGAGCTAGCGGAGGGAAAAACCCTCTCCCTGTATAATACGTCTTCCATATCCTGATCTCCCACGCAGCCGTTTGGAAAGAAAGGGGGCTATTGACCACCAGAGGGACGGCAGTCATTAATTAATTCCACACTTATTTCTGGCCTACTACAAGCCTCCAGGCTGCCTTCCTAACTGGGAATAATCCATTGCAAGGCCCACCAAACTGACTCCTCCCTTACTACTATGGGGAATTCCAAGGCCGATCAAGCTCCATCAGCCGCCCTACAGAGCTTTACCTCCTCTCCTCTACTCTTCGTAACCACCAGAAATCGGCCCAAAGATCCCCAATAACTCTTCCAGTTTCTTCACTCTTTATTCCATTCTAGTCCAGAGTCTCACTACTTTCCTTCACTCCTTTTTCACCCTTTCCCATGCGATAAGACCCTCCTACAACAGATCACTTCCGCTTGTCAGATCTGCCAGAAAACCAATACCAATACTCCATTAAAACCTAAACCTTTCCATTCTCATTAGGCCCGTGGTCATACCACAGGTGCAGACTGGCAGATTGATTTCACCAACATGCCCCAAGTAAAAAACATAAAAATCTTCTTGTATTGGTAGGTACTTTTTCAGGATTGGTTGAAGCCTTTCACACTTCCAATAAACGGTAGTTGATCTATTGCTTACTCATATAATCCCTTGTTTTGGGATGCCCACTTCTTTCCAATCAGATAATGGCCCAGAATTCACCTCGCAGATAACTCAGGGACTGGCTTATGTGCTATCACTCCCTTGGCATTTCCATTGCCCTTACCGCCCCCCAGGCTTCCAGAAAGGTTGAAAGAACAAATCAGTCCCTTAAAGAGACCCTCACTAAGCTCACCATGGAATTAAGCCTGGACTGGGTAAAAGGTGCTCCCCTTGGCTTTATTGCATATTAGGGCCCTGCCAAAAAAGCCTTCTAATCTCTGACCTTTCGAAGTCATGTATGGCCGTCCCCTTGTTCCTCCCGGACTGCCTACAGAACCCCTACCCATCTCTGAAACCTATGTCCTGCCCCTCCTCTTCTTTCTATGCTCTGAACTCTGGCGCTATCAAGCCTGGCTCCTTCCTGACCCCAGTCTCTCTCAAAACTCTACCTCCTTAACACCTGGTCAACTTATTTACTATTGCCCACCGGGGGAAAAGCCCCCTCTAAAACCAAACTGGGAGGGTCCTGCTCAGGTGATTATGTGAACTCCCTTGGCAGCCAAATTTAAACTACCTAATAACCAACTTACCCCATGGATTCATATTTCCAGGCATAAGCCCGGCACTCCTACTCCTTCATCAGAAGAGCCAACGATCGTCACCTGTCATTAAGTACTGTTGTCAATGCTCCCCCCTCATTTCTGGCCCCTCTTGGGTCCTCTCTTTGCCCTTTATTCAAGGCAATTGACCCTAAGGGCCTCCTTCAGCCAGACCCTCTTCTCTTCCTTACAGACCCCCTACTTGCTTGGATCTGGCCAGTAGTGGGACCATTGTGTGTTGACCTTCTGACAAACCACTTAGGTGTCCAGAGCATGGTGACCCCTGAATAAGTGTGATCATAAGGGAGCACTTTACCAGTTGCCTTCTGGGCCTAAGGAGAAACATGTGTGTTTTGTTTACCCTCACAGTTTCATTGAGATGTAACTGGTGTGCAGGACCCTGCACATAGTTGGCACATACAGTTTGGGCATGTGCACAAGCTGGTGTTCCCATCACCACCCTCCAACAGTGTTCCCACGCCTGGGTTCCTGGTGAAGTTGTTTCTTCCTGTTGCTTACATCTACCCCTGCCCAAGTTACCTTCAGTGAGTCCATGACTGTCCTGGGAGGCAACTTGAGCTCTCCTTGGGTGAGGCGTTGGGTGTGCTCTGGTCCAGCCCACCTGCTCTATCGTCACTCTGTCTTCCCCTGTCTGAAGTGCTCTCTAAATCCTTCCTTTCCTCAACTTCTCCATCCTGTGTGTAGGTTGCCCTGTTATGGTGATCCACATGCCCTGCTTCTGAAAAACCAAGGTGCTTCTTTGGGTCCTGCCCGTTTGCCAATAGAAGAGCGAGAAGCTTTGGTGTCATGAGCTAGTTACAGGCTTTGATAGAGTTTCTGCTTTTCCTATGTGTATGTGTGTGCATGTCTGGGTTCAGTTTTAAGTTCCCAGGGGAAGAAGTTACCATCTTCTGACGGCAGCTGGAGTGTACGTAAGTACCACTGAAATTCGCTGCTCAGACCAGTGGTTAGCTGGAGCAGCTATGCCAAATGTGATAGCATGCACTTAGTGTGTCCACCTTCAAGTTTACACAGGGCTCCAGAGGGCCTCCCAGTTTTGTAAGAATTCCAAGTATCAGTATTTAAACTTGAGGTGTTTCACATAAAACCTGGAGAGATCTGACTGCTCTCAAAGGGAAATATGGTAGCTGGTACACCCAGGTAGGAGAAAGTTTGAAGAGCAGCCTTAATAGAGAGGGGAGGGAGCTAGATTGGACTAGGAATGAAGAGTGGAATTGAGGGTGTTAAGTGCAGGACAGGCTGGTCTGCAGGGCCTGCAGGGCATGCCAAACAAAGTTAGCTACAGAGTGACCTGGCCTCTCAAACCCTCTGTCTGGTTCTATATCACCTGTTTGCTTCAAGCCCAAATGCCCAAGCCCTCACTCAAGGCTGAACACTCAACCTCAGGGTTGAACACTTAACCCCCCTTGGGCCAACAAGGCAGCTTGCAGACCCAGAGACCCCATTAGATTTGGGTTATAAAAACTCCCTGTGCCTGTTCCTTCCCCCTATCATAAAGTTCATTCAGACTCAGGTGGGTAAAATTTCTAATCAAGCTTTTAACCAGCTTTTCCTCAGGAATTACCAACTCCTGGCTACTGATGATACCTCCAGTCAAGACCTATGCCGAATGGACTGATGTCATCATGGATCTGTGGTGGCAAGGAACCTCTGTTGATACCAGTCTTCTCTGCCCTCCTGTGGGGGCTCCATACTTCCCTCCTCTTTCTCCCACACTGCCCCATTTCGGCAGGAAGCAGCCAGAATGAGTCAATGCCCATTCTCATTTAATAACAAAGAGGAGGGAATGTTGGGAGTTGCCCCATCTCCGAAGACTAACTTTCCCATCCCCCAAGAAGAACCGTCCAATGGTGAGCTCTGCTGGCTCACATGATCCTTACCCACCAATCAGGGCCCTGATGGCTCACCTGATCCTACCCACCAATCAGACTAGCCCTGCTGGCTCACCTGATCCTTACCCTCCAATCAAAAAGCACCCCATGCCAACTGTCAAACAATCCCTGTCTCTATAAATATGCAGAGCTGTTCCTCAATAAACGGGCATTTGCTCCAATGACAAGCCTTGTTCTTTCTTTCATGGGCAGTCTTACACATATCTAGGGTCATGATGTCCATCTCATTCTAACATCATCCCTGTTTTCCTATACATCAGTGATGAATCCTCTGAAAGAGAAATTAGGAAAACTGCCCCATTCAAAATATCCTCAAAAAAAAAAAACTTGGTAATCAATTTAACAAAAGATGTGAAAGACCTCTACAATGAAAACTACAGAACACTAGAGAAAGAAATTGAAGAAAGCCTTAGAAGATGGAAAGATCTCCCATGCTCTTGGATAGGCAAAATTAATATCATCAAAAATGGCCATAATACCAAAATGCTATACAGATTCATTGCAATCCCATTTAAAATCTCAGCATCATTCCATATAGAAATAGAAAAAGCAATCATGAAATTCATTTGGAAAAATAAGAGACCCAGAATAGCCAAAGCAATCCTTAGCAAGAAGAGCAAAACAGGAGGCATCATAATACCCAACCTTAAATTATACTACAAAGCTATAGTAACAAAAAATGGTATGGTATTGGCACCAAAATAGACATGGTCTACCAATGTTACAGAATAGAGGACACGGAGACAAACCCACATTAATACAGTTATCTTGTACTAGACAAAGTTGCCAAAAACATACAGTGGAGAAAAAATAGCCTCTTCAACAAATGGTTCTAGGAGAACCAAAAATCCATATGCAGCAAAAATAAAACAAACCCCTATCTCTCACCATGCACAAAACTCAACTCAGAGTGGATCAAGGACCTAGGAATTAGTCCAGAGATCCTGTGCCTAACAGAGGGAAACTTAGGCCCCAATCTTCATCACATCTGATTAGGCCCTGACTTCCTTAACAAGACTCCTAAAGCACAAGAAATAAAATCAAGAGTTAATAAATGGGATGGATTCAAACTAAAATGCTTCTTCTCAGAAAAAGAAACAATCAGTGAGGTGAAGAGTCAGCCTACATTTTGGGAGCACATTTTTGCCACATACACGTCAGATAGAGCATAACTCCAGGATACATAAAGAACTCAAAAACTTAACAAACAAACAATACAATCAACAAATGGGCTAAGGGGCTGAACATTCAGTCAACAAATATATCAAAAAATGTTCAACATCTCTAGTAATTAGAGAAATGCAAATAAAAACTACTCTAAGATTTCATCTCACACCAGTCAGAATGACAATTATCAAGAATACGGACAGCAATAAATGTTGGTGAGGATGTGGGAGAAAAGGCACATTCATACATTGCTAGTGGGGCTGAAAATTGGTGCAACCAACCTGGAAAGTAGTACAGAGATTCCTTGGAAAACTTGGAATAAAACCACCATTTGACCCAGCTATCCCACTCCTCAGTCTATACTCAGAGGGCTTAGGATCAGCATACTATAGTAATGCAGCCACATCAATGTTCATAGCAGCTGAATTCACAATTCACAATAGCTAAACTGTGGGAGCAATCTGGATGTTCTTCAATTGTGAATGGATAAAGAAACTGTGGTATATGTACACAATGGAATATTACTCAGCACTAAAAGAGAATAAAATAATGGCATTTGCAGGTAAATGGATGGAGTTAGAGTATATCATGCTAAGTGAAGTAAGTCAATGCCCCAAATCCAAAGTCCAAATGTTCCCTCTGACAAGTGCATGCTGATCCAAAACAGGGGGGAGGAGGGAAGCAGTGGAAAAAAAAGAGAAATTTTGATTGGGCAAAGGGGAAGGAGGGGANAGCAGGATCCACCCTAAACCTGGAGCCGCCCTATTCCACCCTAAACCCGGAGCCACCCTAATCCCTGAGCAGGGTCACCTTTCAAACCAAAATGCCATGCGTCCTACTTGGCTATGGCTCTCAGCAGACTCAGCCCTGGGCCCTGCCTCCCTGCCAGGACTCTCTGCTTTCCTCCCAGACCAGCAGGGTCCTCATCAAGTACTCTAACATGGCACAGGGACATGACAGCCACTCTCCCACGCTCAACAATAGGCCACTGTCACTCGGCCTTCTGTTCTCCAGAGACTTCCCACTCAGCACCCAGTCGCACCTGCCAACAAGGTTAAGTTAAATAGCTGAGGTGACTCTAGCTTTGCATTCCTACTTCATGAACTGCAGCTGAATTTGGCACATAAACCAAAACCCAACTTAAGAGCATATTTCAGGGTTCCAGCATATTCCAGGCAGTGACTAGGCACACCATGCCCCTACAAGGCAAATGTCTCTTCATACCATGCCCAAGTGAGACAGCCACCTACCTGTAGCCAAGCAGGAGAGTTATCTAGTTTGCTTTCCTGTCCAGCCTGTGAAACTCTCTGCTCACACTGCTTGCTAGGCAGAGCCCTCTCAACCTCGTCTGCTTCTGAATTGTGCCCCATTGTGAATCATTCTCTGCTCAAGCTCTGCTAAACTTAATTTGCCTCGAGTTTTTCCTTTGACAGTATGTAAAATTGGCAGTACTATTTGATTCAGATGCCCAAATATTGACTTATGGGGGCAAGCAAGCCTTCAGCAATCTAACTTATACAATTCCAAACAAGTCTGATATTCTGGAAATTCTAATGGAAAAATTTCCAAGGAAAAATACCCTTTGGATTCACTTGTTGTCACATTGATTTTAACATTTCTGGTGACCATCATCACCCACATCTTATCAGGGAAGAAGACCTTGGGGATCACTCAAGCTGACATTTTTGTGGGTCAGTTTCTTGCTAAAAATAAATGATGAGGTGGTACTCTGAGTAGCAGTCAATCCACCAGGGATTTGTAATATGTCTGCTATTATTAGGATCTCCTTGAGCAAATGACAACTTTTACTATACTTGGAGATGAGAAAAATTTACTTGGTATATCAAACTAACAAATACAAGAGCTGATTGAAAACACACATACCACACATATACTCAGTCACTGCCACACAGAATGGGTCTTCTTTAGCAGGGCTGACTCAAATATTCAACTATTAAGAATCACCTGGAATTTCAACAGTAAGTGTTGGTAAAATAAATTATGTTAATAATAATGACAAAATAACTATCATAAAACAACTGATATAGTTGATAGAAATTATTGTAATCACTCTGACCTTTGGTAATCCTCAGAATGTTCTAATAAATATGTACAAATATTTCCTCTATTTTGGGAGTGTTTGCAACAGCAAGCAGACCTGTGTGGGTGATGTTCTCTATTAGGCAGCCATTGTTTTAATTTATTAATTTATTTATTTTGGTGCAGAGGATTGAACCCAGAGGTGCTTTATCACTGAGCTACATCCCCAGCCCTTTTTTATATTTTATTTAGAGACAGGGTCTCACTAATTTGCTTAGGGCCTTGCTAAGTTGCTGAGGCTGGCTTTGAACTTGCAATCATCCTTAGATAGCCATGGTGATGACAAAATATAATACTACCAAAATCTCGGTTGCTCCTAATTCAGGAATTTATTTTTCTGGGACATATCCTGTGAATCCTGAAGGAACAAGCCAGGCTTGGGTACAGGCTGAAGGTTTGGTTGAAGCTGACTTCACCTTTCCAAGTCTTTCATTGATTATTAGGAAAAATGGCACTTCACAGGCCACCTTTAAAGGTTTTCTCTGTCAAGTGAAACACAAAGGAAAAAGAAAAAAGCAGTTGTGCTCTGGGACTCTGGGACACATCACCAAGGAATCACAGGAGAAGCCACGAGGCGCTTGATTCCTTCCACAGACTCTTGAAGTAGCATCCAGGTCTCCCCAGCAGCCAACCCTCTGCATGAGAAAGTGTAGATCTTAGGTTGATGGATGTTGTAGATGTGAACTTTCATTTCTGAAATCTGAAGATGCATAATGTTTTCCCCCTTATCTGGGGGACATGTTCCAAGACACCTAGTCTATAACGAAAACCATGGATAGTACTGAAATATACATACATTTCTGTGATAAAGGAGAAATTATCAAATAGGCAGAGTAAGTGATTAATAATAGTAACAAAACAGTACAGTTATAACCATATGCTACCATGAAAAAGTGAATGTGGTCGCTCTTGAAAGAATAATGACAAATATTAATGCTTTAGACTGTGGCTGACCACAGATAACAGAAACCACAGAAAGCAAAATTTTCGGTCACGTGTGTGTGCATGTATACGCAGGGCTGGGAAGGAATCCAGGGCCTTGCATGTGCCAGGCAAGCACTCTACCACTGAGCTACCCTCTCAGCCTTTGGATATCTTTTTGATGCACCCAGAGATAAAAGTCTTCAAGGGGATGCCATTCCCAGCATGAAAGTCTGAACCCAGAGAGCAGCAGTTCCTGCTCTTCTCCACCTGCCTGCCAGTCAGCAGTGTGTCCTCAGGGAGGCTCTTCTGATGCCTACAAGAAGAAGCTTCCAGATGGCCATTTCCTAAGCACGTCTATCTACTCTGCTTTTCTTCATAGTAGCATTCTGTTTATAGCAAGGAGAGTGGCAGGAGGTCCTCTGCATTCTCTGTTCTTCACATTGTCTCATATGCACTGCATGGCACAGGATCAGAGAGGGCTTGGTCACGTCATTATTCTCTGGTCCATAGTATATTATTCCTGGGCACACAGAGGACACTTATCACTTAACTAACAACACAGACACATGAAGCCATGGAATGCACAGCACCGTCTCTGTGGGAGAAGACCCTCAGCCCCCTCCCACAAGGTGCTCGCCCATGCTCGCCTCTTCCCCTCCTTCTTGCCAGGTTGCCCTCTCAATCAGTCATAGTAGAAGTCTGGGTGGCAGAAGCATGGTCTGTCCAGGGACACTAGGTAAACTGAGTGAGACCGAGGTGTTCCTAAGAAGAGACAGCACCAGAAATGATGTCTTCTAATGGTCCCCACTCTGCCTGGAGTTGCTCGGTGCCCAGTGCTCAGAGTGGACTCAGGAAGGATCTCCCTGCCCTCCCTCTCGCTCCCAGGTGGTGTGACCAGTGCANAGAAATATGTCAGAGATCTGTTCAGTCTGCAGTTTTACCAAAGACAATGATCCACCGTCCAGGAGCTTATGAGTGTAAGCTCATCCCTGGAGCCTGGCAAGAAGCTGCTAACCCTGCTGACCTGCAGCATGGGTTTCTTGAAAGGAGAAGTGAGGGTCAGGAGTCATTCCTTACAATAAGTGTAGAATTGCACAATTATTAGAACCAGCTTTTCCTTCATAAGTGTTGGGCTCCTCCTCACACTCAGGCCTTGCTATAGTGTGGAACTGAAATGTCCCTGGAAGGCCCTTATGTTTAAGGCTTGGTGCTATTAGGAAGTGGTGTGACCTTTAAAAGTTGGGTCCTTTAGGCCATCAGGAACATGACCTTAAAGGGTACAGTGCAGATATTCTGGCCCCGTGTTCTTCCCTTTCTCACATCTGGCCATTATGTGCTGCCTTGCCAGAGGCCCAAAGAAAACGGGGCCCATCAGGCATGGGTGGGACCCTCCAAAACTGTGACCCAAAGGAGTCTTTCCTCTTTGTAGGCTGAGTACGTCAGATGCTGGCTGTGGGAGAGCTGCCCAGCACACACCTCAAATATTTATGTGTTTCAGGCCGGAGGTGATTTATTTCTGTATACTTTTAATTTCCTCATACAGTGTTCCAAACTAAGCCAGAAGTTGTTACAAATGGTTGATGTTAAATTATGTAGAGGTGCTCTATCACTACTTAATGCCTGAATTTGATGTGGTTATTAAAAGGGTGACAATATAAATCACCATAGCAACACAAACAAGAATTTATGATCCATTTCAAACACTTGAGGCTGAACATTTTTATAGCCATCAAAAGCTTAGGCGTGAAGCAATTCAAACATTTAGCCGTGGAGGAATTAGGATCCAGAAATACATCACCTTCGATATTGAATCTTTAGAAGAATCAATATGGAATAATAGCACAGGTCATTTACTTTTAATTGTCCAGCCACAGGAATGCTTGAGCATGCGTATAGCGGCTTCACTCATGTGACTTATTCGAGTGTCTTTCATAAACTGGAGGCTACCTTCAGAGAGCTAACTGCGTGGACAGGACAAGTTGCCACCTGATAAAATACTGTCCTTTCCTGCTAAATCTCCTCTGCATCGCCTAGAGCTGTGACATCTTGTCTCCATGGTAACCAGTGGTATCAAGGCAAGAGTCACAGGAGGGAGCATCACCAATGCCATCCATAAAATATATGCCCAGGATCATGTGAGATGCCAGAGGACCATGTCTTCTGTTGCTCTCGTTGACAAGGCACATGAATCACTTCGTGCTTCACTCACCCATATACAAGAGCCCCAAGTCGAAGATGGCACCTCTGTTCTCAAAGAGGCTTGTGAGATGGCTGTGATTGAAGAAGCCACTTTGCACACATCTCGCTGGATGAGACATGTCCCCTTCCGTGAGCACACTGAGGAATCCACCATACAGAGGAGGTGGAGAGTGGGACGGATCAAGTCCACCTTGGAATCTGGACCCATCATGGAGACACCCACAGATGGAGACAAAGATGTGAGGGGATTGCTTTTTGGAAGAGGAGGTGAGCTTCATCCTCCTGCACCTTCCACGGCTGCTCAGTTCTACTCCTAACCCCAACCTCTTGGAACAGTCCCCTCTGCCCCAGCCTACGTGCCTCTTGTCACGGCCCACTCTTAGCTTCTTTCCTCCTAGTTGTCTACCACCAAAGAACAAAGACGCCATCTGTCCAGGCAGGAGCTCTCCAGGATGTGGGAGGATGCGGGAGACCTGGCAAGACCTGGGGATGTTTAGCGGGGGCAGGAGAGTGACTGGGAACATTCACATAGTAACAAGGTGTCACCTGTGTTGGAAAAAATGGATGCAGTGGGGCCATTTTAAAGAAATGGTTTAGGAATTCCCAAGCAGGACAGAGGCCCTCACCTGTTCTGTTTCAGGATTTCTTGGGGAGGGGAGTGATAAACATCTGCACGACACTGTTCTTCATGGTCTGGCACCGTTCTCTCACTTCAGGATGTCAGAAGTCCTGGCCCTTGGCCACTAAGTGCCATAAGTTGGGCTTGGTCAGGGTGAGCACCTTAAGCCTCTCCATGGCCTTCCAAACCCCCTGGTGGCAATGCCACCTCTGGGCTGAGAACCAATGAAGGCAGTTTAATTATTTACTGACAGGACTCCAAGAAATACCTACATTGTGAAGCCAAATTCATGTTTATTTGAAGTCAGTCTCTGGTAGCCACATCTTCGTATCTATAATTTATATTTGTTACAGACATTTAAAACCCTCCCCTGAGTATTTGAAAATAATCTTGCTGTGGTTCGCCTCCTCGTAATCCCTGTTCCCTCCATCGCAGAGCAGATGTGCTTTGAGAACTTCATTGTCAAGCTCTGGAGTGATCAAGCCTCGAGTCTTGCTGAGCTGGGGCCACTGTTGGGTACCCATGTCACATGATATCAGAGAGTATGCCTGCTGCTGTTGACCATGGCTTGTCCCTGCAAGGCCGGCCTCTGGGAAAAGCAGTTCTCACATGTGTCCTCAGCTCAGAGAAAAAGGAGACACCTCACAAAATAGACTTTCTGGAAATGGAAATGCATTTTCTTCCTTTTTTAAAAAGTTTTTTTAATGAACCAACTTATGATCCATTAAGCTGTTAGAAGACTTAAAAAAAATCAGATTTCCTGAAAACCTGGGGGCATAATTAACACAAGCAGGTAGACTAATACCCTACAACTGCATGGACTCCTTTCTGTTCACTGAAACACAAAAGTCACAGTAATAAGCTCAAATATTCAGACTACAGCGTGGTGGACATGCTGTAGTCTTAGCGGTAAACCCCTATCTACCCATTTCCAAAATACGTAGTTATCCAGAACAGAGGACATTTCCAGCATCTAATAATTTCCCCACAGGCATTCCCAGTCAATGTCCAGCCCTACCACATCCTTTCAAGAAGGGGAGAGGAGAATTAACCCACGATCATAGCTTTGTCTGTTTTTGAGATTCACGCACCAGGGCTCATGCAGTGAGGACTCCTTAGAGTCTGGCTGCCCCTGCTCCTCCTTCATTATGCTGAGATTCCTGTGCCATTTCTCTGTAGCAAATAATTCATCCTATTGCTGTACTCATTTTTTTATTCTATTGTATAAACACACTGCAATGTGTCTATTCATCCTCCTCTTTGTGGGTGTTTGGGTTGTTCCAAGATGTGGCTTTTCTGAAGAAATCAAATCTTCTGGAGATCAAATTCCTCTTGGGAGACACCTAGGAGGGGATCCTGTGGTCATTAGGTGTTGTCTTAGACGCAGGAGATAATACTGCTGCCAGTCGTCTGGCTTTTACCGTCACTGTGTCCCATTCTCTTTCCCCAACCTAAGCATCTCCTCCTGACTTGAAGCGTTTTCCTGACTCGAAGTTGAAGAAATTGTGAGGGAGGGTCCCGTTCTGTATTCTTGACTATGAAAGAATCCGTGGGTACCGATGGTACCTTGAACACCCAAGGAAATAAAAAGCATTTCATCATCCTTCTTCCCTTCCTTCTGCTGAGAATCCTGCCCACGACCTTTGAACTGCCGAGTCTCCTACAGCTGCTTCTTGAGTTTACTTATCCACTCGCCTCCATTTCACTTTGATTACTTTGCTGCCCAGAAAGGAACCTGAGGAAGGGACGGGGATTCAGACAGCTGCTGGGCCTGTTGCTGGTCTTCCCTCATGAAATCCCAGTCAGGCCCACTGGTCTCTCCAGGTCCTGGGTGACGAGGTGGTCATGGCCTGGCAGCTCTGGGAGGCCAATGTCCACAGCCCCCACCCGCCGCACAGAGACTCACCAGTCCTCCTGAACAGAACAAAGAGGGTTTCTGCCGGCTGAGTCTTGGGATCCGTGGCTGAGCCCCAGCTCTTAGTTGATTCTGAAGCTTCTGAGTGGAGGCCGCTGTGGCTTTGCTATTAGATATCAATGGAAGCGTTTTCACAGAGGTGTGGGGATATAACTCTGAAGGGCTGAATTCAAACAGCACGTTCAAACCTCATCCTCTAGCAGCTCAAATTGCCTTGTTTCTAACCCTCCAAGCAGGAAAAACAAAGGTGGTATTACAGAGGCTGAAACACAATGACTTGCTCCTGCATTTGGAGAGAGAAGGAGAGAGAGAGAGAGAGACAGGTTTCCCTAAAAGGAGCTCAGAATATTACTGAGCTGGACCCTGCAGCCACAAATGTGGGAGACCTGTAGTCATTTTTATTTCCTAAAGGGCTGGCACCAAATTGACCGAGGGTCTGTCTCCTGTACTGAGTCCAGTGGCTGGAAATCTAACAGCCAGCTCCATCCTGCCTGATGCTGGTGAGCAACGCTTCTCAAGCAACAGGAATTATGCTGTCGGTTCCCCAAGATCAAAGAGGAGCTGGTCAGCTTCCTAGCCACTAGTTTGCTGAGCCCCATACACTAAAGAAAGGAGAAAGACAAGAACAGCAAAAACAGAGATTTCAGATAATTTTGCATTTTGCTTTTCTCAGGTTTATTAAATAAATACTAGGTGAGATATTTCAAATCTTGAGAAAAACCTTGACAAGGAAATTGGCATGCCACCCACACTGGGCACCTTGGCATTTACAAATGTATGGAGGACTTGTAAGTATTTTTTCTAAGTCATTGAACTGTAATTTGAATAACACCCCCGGCACCTCTCTGGACCTCTCCTGTACCCACAGCTGTGAATACTGAGGCAGCAGCAAAACCTTGTTTTCCAAGCCCAGCTAGTGTTCTCCTCCAAGGGGCATCACTCTCTCAGCATTTTATTTTCATTGCAGAGAAAACAAAGCAAAGAAAAATGAAAAAAAACTACACACACACACACACACACACCACAAAGCTATTCATCTGCCCCTGTTTGTTCTGCTGCTTCCCCCCAGGGCTTTGCATATCTGCAAATTTCAACCAGGCTCAGTGCCTTCCACGTGGTAAATCTCCACTGCTTATAAACACAAGACAGCATGGGAACCTCTCCAGGACTCCCTGCTTGGGTAAACACCATGATTTGTTTTTCTTTAGTTTTGCGTTTCTATTTTCTCTTCCCACAGTCAACCCCCCTTCTGATATTGGCACATGGTTTCTCCTGAGGATTCATTTTCTCCTCTCTCCATCCTCTGAACCTGGCTCCTCAGGTTCATTTGGGACTGACTTTAATGGAGGAGGCAGGAAGTCACCTGACCAGGCCTGACCAATCCGTTCACCACGCCTCCTGGGGCACATTGAAAGGGCAAGTGTGTCAGTCAGTGAGATGTCCCCCAGGCTCTGCTGCAGGATTCAGAGGAAGTTGCTCATTTTTCTTTTTTTTTCATTTTCTCAACTGGTATGTGAATAGTTTGGAGCTGCAGGTATCATCTTGTTTTACTTAGGAAGTGTTTACCTGAGATTTCAGAATAAAATAGAGACAAAGATGAAAATCCCACCACCCGAAAACAGTTTGGAGAACCTGGTCCCCTCCCGCACTTCTCCACAACAAAGAGTGTCCCCCTTCTTCTGTCCTTCTGCATTCATTGCTGAGGGCTCCTTTTTGTGCTGGGTCTGGGACTGTCACATGGATGCACGGCACTCTTGTGCCCTGTCACCTTCACACACACCATTATTTCCGGCTCCTGCTTCTGTCCATTGAAGATAACTGCCTGCTCTCAGTCGGTGGCACCACAGTTGTTCACTGTGCCCTCCCTCTTCATACCCTCATGCAGGTGGACAGTGACCCTAAGTCTTCCATATCCCCACTTGTGATGGCCAGGGCTGTGGGGACTGTCTCAGTCCCCTTTGTTTGTACAGTGGAACTAGCACAGAGAAGTCCCCCAACTGAACTAGACATGGACCAGGGGAACAACAGGGGACACCAGACTCTTCTCTTAAAAAAATTTTTGAGTTGGATTGTCTCTAAGTTGCCTGGCAGAAAATGAACCTGACAAATGGATGAATGACCTTGTTAAACTGGAACTGGAGCATCTGAGACTTCAGGCCACAATGATACATTGTTATTCTAAACTTCAAGCCATGACCCACCGATTCCTAGACCTCCGAATTGGAGCCTGGGATGGTTTGGATTTGGTTTTCTGTTGTCCCCGAGAAGGTTTCTCTAAGGAAACTGAGCCCTCAGGCAATGCTGAGAGATGTCTTTAAGAGATGGGGCCCAGTGGAGAGTGATTAGGTCACTGGAGGCACCACCCTGGGAAGGGACTTTCGTAGTTCTTGGAGGACCCTGGTTAGTTCCCCTGAGAACAGTTGTTTGAAGGAGGTGAAACTGCTCCCTAAATACCATGTTTCCCATCTCGCTGTGTGTGTTCCCCTTCCTGCACCTGTTTCCACCATATTGTGTTATAGTCCTCAGCAGAGCCCCATGGAGGTCAACACCATGCCCTTTGACCTTCAAAATGGCAAACTAATAAAATTTCTTCTATACAAAACACCCAGCCTCAGGAATTTTGTTACAGCAACACCAAATGAATTAAGATGTAGCCCAAGTCTTCTATTTCTTATAACCATCAATGGTGCATGAGAATAAATAATCATAATATTATCTCTTTGCATTGCACCATTATCCCATTATCCAGCTTGGCATGCAGTTTCTGGAGCGCCTCTGAAACCAATTAATGGCAAACATTTATATTAACAGCTGCTACGGAGCACAGCCCAGCTGTTGCTTTGTGAAGGACATCCTGCATGCTTCCAATTTTGCCCAGGGCTCATGGAAGAAACCAAATTCAACATCAAATGAAATAGATTTTCCCTTCACTCTCAGATAGAAAGACATAGCCACACACGGCGTTCCTCCACATGGGAAACCAAGAGATCATCTTTGCTGTTTGATTTGTGCTAGGAGCCTGCAAGGCAGGATTCCTACTTTCTATTATGTTCTGTGCAATATCTAGTCTTGTGGAGAAACTCGGGTGGCAGGTTCGCCTCCCATCAAATGCAGGTGCTGTAGACTGTTAGACGTAGTCCTCACCCCTGCAGACAGGAGAGATCACAGTATGATGCCCTGGAGCTCCCCTTCATTTATGCTCTGGGAGAGAATCCTCGCGTTAATATTAACCAAAGCAGAACTTTACCAGGAGTCAAAATAACATCTTCAAAGAAATTAGTTGCAATACTTTGTAACGCTCTCAATTCCTTCCCACCCACCTCAAAACATACCCACGCAGGGAATTGTACCCTCAACCCCTCTCTCCCATTCTCAAGATGAACTATAGGTAATGGAAAAACTGATTCGAAAAATAATAAATGCAGGGATTATTGGAAGATTGAGAAAAAGCAGAAGCAGATTTCTATTTTATTGGGAACTTCTAGGAAAAGTCAGAGAGATTCTCTTAGAAATTTTAGGGAGAGTCACAGTGTGGTAATGAGATATGGTGTTGTGTTTCCTGATCAACTTCCGTGCACACAGCCACCTTCAGCTCTTTGTTACAATAGTCACCTCCCTGTTACTCTTTGACCTTCACAGGTGGAAGCAGCTGATGTGCCTCTTCACATGCAATACCACATATGCTTTTTTTTTTTTGGGTACCAGGGATTGAACCCAGGGGTACCTTACCACTGAGCCACAACCCCAGCCCTTTTTAATATTTCATTTAGAAACCGGATCTCACTACATTGCTTGGGGCCTCAATAAGTTGCTGAGGCTGTCTTTGAACTCACGACCCTTCACATGGAATGTTCTAGAAGCTATAGGAAGGGTGGGCCATTGACAACATTTGGAATGCTGTCTGTCCCCTCTGTCTAAGGACAGATATGTGCTTCCTTTGCTTGGCCTGCTTCTTGTCACCTGTTGTAGGTTAACTGCTGACTTCTCGGCCTCTAAACCCTGGATTAGCTGAGCTGTTGCAGTTCCTTGTGGAGCCCAAGCCTCTCATCTGTGAACTACTGCACTGTGTCATGTCTGTCCCTCCATGTGACTGTGTCACCCCTTGGCTTCACCCTCACTGAGGGCTGGGACTGGCGGATCAGCACACAAACCCAGCACAGCCAGATGGATATGGATTTCAGACCAACAATGAACAGATTTTTAGTCTCCGCATGCCCCATGCCTGTTCTGCACAGACGGTTTCTGCTGTGAACCTCGTGGGGTCTGTCACAGGACGGGTACCCATTTTGATGAATGAATGAGCAGAGCTTTCCAGGCAGCACTCAGGGCATGTAGCCGGAGGCAGACGGGAGCCCAGGTTTTACAAACCTGTGCTGACCTCGATGCGGCTAAGCCTGCAGGACCATCCTTTTCTCCCCCCGCAGAGAGTGACAAAACTTTAAATGTACACTAACTGCAGAAGAACAGTGGCTTATCTGTCAAGTGCCATCATCATCTCTCAGGGTATTAAAGTGAGAATTATGGAACAGCCGTGGCAAAGAAGCCGGGTGAGCTTCATTGGAGAATAAGTTGGAGAAGGATAATTGGAAAGGGCGGTAAGGGTCAGCAGTGCTGAGGTCAACCCCAGGAAGGCCCGTTCCCATTTGATCTGGTCTCTCCATGCTCCTCTGGGAAGGTGGGGCCGTGGTTCTCCAGCTGAGGGAAGTGGCTCACTGGAGGTGGGTCTCAAGGGCCACAGCGGGTGCGTGACAGGGCTTGGATTTAAACCTGGGTTTGTCTGAATGAGAACTTGCGCTATTAACCAGCACATGGAGACTGTGGGAAAACTTGCCTTGGAGCCAAGTTGGATGGATAACTGGTGTGCTGAGGCTTATAAGGCTCAGGAGGCCGTGAATGTGCCCTGAAGCCAGAAGAGGGAGAGAGAGGCCAGAAGGTGCCCTGAGCCTTCCTCAAGGTGACTCGGGCTGCATGGATACCAGCATCTCTCTGGAGAAACCTTGCTCTCTGCATACGTTCACTGAGCACCCTCTCTATCCAAGATACTGACATGCTCCCTGGTGCAATTTCAGCTTTAAATGGACAGAGAACGACCTTACTGCCAACTCCTCAAGGTTAAATGTTACCCGGGAAGTAAAACATCTCGCTTTACTGAATCAGAGAGTCCACTGTGTGTGGCTGCCTTGCACTGACCACAGCTTGGCATCTTCAAGTTTAAACCAGTCCTTTGAGAGAAGTGCTAGGCGCCTGTCATGGAGGCTCAATATTCTTAGAAATTGAGTCAAAGAAAAAAAATCCTTTGCCTTAATGTTGACTTCCCAGGGCAGGGTAGGGCAGGGCTATCACCTGGACGGATCTGGACTATGGAGAGCTTTATGGCTCAATCCATGTTTAATGTCTGTGTCAAGAACTCATACTTGCCAGGTGACCACAAGTCTCATCTCTCATATGGCACCTGCAGACCCGTGCCACCCATCTTGAAAACAAAGTTGAAATGCCTGAAAGTTTTGGAAGTATGACATTTTTTTTCTGTCTCTATATATGAACAGAGATACTGATATTTGATTAAGAGAATTTGATTTTTAAAATCTGAGGATTTCTTTCGGATCTTTTTCAAGGAAGAACATGCATCTGGAACAGACAGGCTGTGCCTGTGGCCCCAGCAACTCAGGAGGCTGAGGCAGGAGGTCTGCAGTTCAAGGCCAGCCTCAGCAACTCAGGAAGACCCTGTCTCAATAATAAATAAATAAATAAATAAATAAAAGACTGGAATGTAGCTCAGAGGCAAATTACCCCTGGGTTCTATCCCTAGTATCAAACAAACAATCAAACAAACAAAGGACGGGATTGATCATGTTGACATTGCCACTTGGGTGTTGTGGGGAGGCCCCTTCATGGATGACTCAGAGAGGGACATGCGCTGTCTGCAGAACCTGGCTTCCAGGACATCCTGGCTCCGTGGCTGATATCCCCTGGGGTGCCACACCCTTGAGGATGAGCTGACATGTTGGAACTCGAGGCCACCGTGCTTTAAGGTCAGAAGTAGTGGAGTAAGCTTGCCTTTTGCAATCTGAATATTAACTAGTCTGAGTGTCTAGTCAGAGTAAGGAAAGGGTCTTCAGAATCAGAATAAAATTAGATTACATTGGGTTCATCTGATGAGTCCCTACTCTGCTCCTGGTTCAGGGAAGCCATAACTCACTAAAGTCTGGGGTAATCTGTTAAGAGATGGCATATTTAATTTCGCAATTATTATTAATATAAATGATTATTAATAGATGAGATTTTTTTCAACTTAGTGATGAGGTGGGGACCATTTTCCCCCCCTAATGTGGATAATTATCCATGAAGGGAATAATTATAGATCTCATAAGTAAAAATCAAATTAAATAATTTTATATGCTTGGAGAAATATGAAATGTTCTCCTTATTAGTTTTCATAATTAAGGACCCTAACCTAAAACTCTTCCATAACATAATGATAAATAACATAATATTTTATTTTAGTTCTATATTACGGTCAGTTAGGAAGAAAATGAAGACAGAAGACACAGACCCCTGGAGAATTAGGACAGGGATTCCGGAGGTCCATCACGGGAAGTCCTCCTGGGGTCATTCCTGCTGCATAAGAAGAAACTCAGACTCGGGGGTCCTTTGGTGTAACCTAGCCCTACCTACACATTGGGGTCAGGATGGAGAGAGACTTAGGACCCTCTCTGTATGATTGACACCAGCAGAAGGAAAAGATGCAAGAGAATCAAAAGCTTGAACAATAGAGTCCAAGGGATTTGGATGGCCCTGCCAAGAGGCCCACCCAGCAGTAGAGGGTTATAGAACGTTCTCAGGCCCGTGGAGCAACTGTTACCATGGGCCACATCTGGGTCCTGAGAAGGGAGCCAAGGAATAGCCAAGAATAACCTGAATGATATTCCCTGACCACAACGGAACCCAGGTAGAAACCCATAACTCAGAGACCTGCAGCACTTGCCAGAGTTTGGAAGGTAAATGATACGATCCCGAGAAGACCTCAAAGTCCAAGCTGGGAAGGGTTTCTGGCTGAATGGAGATGAAAAGCAACATATGGAAACCAAGGCCCGCGGGGAAGGTGTGTTGCCAACAGCCTCCACATCACTGATCGTCATGGAAACGCGCATCCCCACCATCCCGAAGTCATCGCGGCCCACAGGGAAGGACAGCAGCTGGCAAATGCTGAGGAGGGTGCCAGGGCAGGGCACTCGTTGACCCCTGCAGGGATGCAAGTTAGTAACCTGGGGAACAGGGAGCCCCCATATGACCCGGCCGTCCTAGCACTGGACACACACCCGAGGGCAAGAAATCACCTCTGCAGGCTGCAGGCTACAGAGGCTGAGCTCACTGCACCTGGGTGTGGTATCCGTCTCGATGTCCATCAGCTGAGCTTGGGTCAGGAGAATGTGCTGCACATGCACAGCAGGGCACAGCCAGAGAAAGGGACAGGGTCCTGTCCTTGTGACAACAGAATGAATCCAGAGGACATTACATTATGTGAAATAAGCCAGACTCAGAAAAACAAAGCCTGCATGATGTCATTCATGATGTGGAATCTTAAAAACTAAATCTCATAAAAATGGACAGTGGTTACCAGAGGCTGAGGGGGGAGGGCGGAGCTGGCGAATGGCACAGTGACAGGAAGGAGGGGTAATTTCTGGGGTTCCCTGCCTGGTGTGAGCACACTTCACAACTGGATTGTGGAGTCTGCAGAAGGGAGGACAAATATGTCATGTGCAATGTATGCGCATAGTTATTATCTAATTGTACACACACAGCTGTGCATGCAGACATACAGCCATATGCACACATGCATACTTGTGCAAGAGAAGGGTAAAGCCCGTTTCCCTGGCTGCCTTGGGACTTACTGAACTAGACAGCTCAGGAGGTCTCCTAGGATGCTGGGAGCCACCCTGGGAATGCATCCTTTTGAGGGTTGCCCATCGACTTCTCCACTGTGTCTCATCATTTTGATTTACAGTTGTGTTTCTAGAGAGTATTTACCGTATTTTAAATATTTATCCCTCACAAGATCAATCTTAGCTCACACAAGTACATGCTGAATTTCAAAAGCACCAACGGGTAGCCGGGGAAGCATTACCATGACATGGTTTTCACGTTCAAATCTGTTGGACATGTTGCCACCAACAATAAATCATCCTGTGAATTAACATTAAGTGGCAACTTAACAACCTCTAATATAATGTTTGTAAAAAGATAAGACGAGATAATGGGGAGATGTCTCATTTCTCCTAAATGACTTCTATTTTTATATAATTCAATAATCTGTGCACTAAATTAACTAAGTATCGATGATACAAGATTTTTTTTTAAATGCTACACCTTCCCATAAGATAATCCTTATAAAATTGCTAGAAGCAGACACAGCTAGATCTTCTGGCTGATATTTTTATGTCTGCATGATAATGTCATTGAAATAAAAATAGTGTCATAGGATACATATTTTTTCCGACGTGGAGCTTCAAGTAGGCCACCTGGGATAATCGTCATTATGAACAGTGGTAAACCACAATGTTCCTGTCATATTTGCACACAGATCAGTGGTTTTCAAACTGTGTTCCCAGCACCCTCCATTTCTACAGATGCTGCTGTGTTTGGATGGAGAAGGTGGGAGCCGTGTGGGGTTGGTGTCAGGAGGTCCTGCCTGGAGTACCTGACCTTTTGCCTTGGGTCCAGATAAAAGAGTAATACCATAAAGAAATTTTATCCTTCCATGTTGTGTTTAGCTGTAAGCATTGGAAAACCAAAGTCAGAGTGATTTAAAATATGAAGACACTTGCTCCTGCGTTAAATGAATGTCCAGCAATAGCTATCTCAAGGTTTATTTCCTCAAAACTAAATAACATTATCTGAAAAGCAGGTTCCTTCCACTTGTTCTCTCTCACACACTCAACTTGTCATTTTTCTCCTTAGATTTTGATGCCCCATAATCCCAAAACAACTGCCTCCGCTCAGGCATCACATTGTCACAGAGAGCCTACCAGTCAGGGACAGAATGTAAGATAAGTGAACAAGATTATCTGTGGATTTTTTTTTTTAATTAGGAAATGTTTTCCTCAAAACTCAGTAGATTGTATTTATGTTCCATTGTCCAGAAATTAGTCACACGTGGGTCTCAGGGCCAATCATTGGGTGGGAACTTTGCGGTAGGAGTCAGATCAGACTGGTTCTGCTTGGTTCCCAGGGTGAGAACATGGCTAGTCCCACAGCACTGGTTTGTGAGCTGTGAGAAGGGTGGGGTGGCAGCTGGGTGTCTGCCACAGGACCACAAGGACTTTGAACACTTTTAAGCACAGTTTAGTTTCCTGCTGGATAGGGACATAATGAAGAAAGGAGTGGTGACCTGCAGGGACCCCAGTTAATAGTAAAAGCCACCTTTAATTATCCTTTGCCCTCAAGCAGAAAAACCACACAGATGAAAATTAGCTACTGTCTCAACACTTGAGTGTGCATGAGGGTTACATTCCTGGTCATATAAACCTTAAAAAGAAAAAAAAAAAAACACATAGCTCTAACAAACATGACTACCATTAATGTCACATCAATCCATCAGCAGCAATAGGGGGACTTGGGGGTATGAGGCGGTGGGAGGTGTTCTTGGTTTTGTTTTGTGTTTTAATGAAGTTTAATTTGGAGATGTGGGAAGATAGATTAATATCCAGATTCCCTGATAAAATCAAGTACCTGGAAGGCACTTTGGGGCCAAAAGGGCCACCAAAGTGTTTTCTTGTTCTCTTACAAGAAAACAAACAAGCAAACTATGTTTCATAACCAGTTCTGTTGATTAGTTCTCATTGTTTAATAGAAAGTCATAGATGGTGGTCACTATTTCAAGAGATTGGGGTCATTCACGTGACCTACATGGACAGCCACCATTATAACTTTGACAACTAAGGCAAATATATCCTCAAAACAATATGCAAAATTCATGCATTGCCGTGGTACTAATTCTGCAAAAACTGTATCCATCTGTCACGGGTGACTCAGACATGATGTGGAATCAAGTGCGATGAGCTCATTTTGGTGACATTAATAGCTGAACCTCTGATGAGACACCCCAGGAAATAATCAACAGACACATTCAGATGTTTCTCCTGCAGATGTGAAGCCTCGGCAATGACTCACACAGTGGAAACTTTTAAAGAAATGAAGGACTGTGATGTCACATGAGGCACCATCCAAGTGCAGATGGATGGAGAAGGATGTGGACTGGTCCCAGCCATGAGGTGTGTCCCCTTCCATCAGCCACGGCCCCAGCACACATCAGGTTAGATACTCCAAAAGCCCCAGAAGGGCTTGGAGGTAGACCTGCAGCTTCTTCACAAATTAGAGGCCCTGTTCTTTGCTTTCTTTTCTTTCTTTCTTTTTTTATTTTTGGTACCAGGAATTGAATCCAGGGCTGCCTAACCACTGAGCCACATCCCCAGCCCTTTTTATTTTTATTTTTATTTTTATTTTTATTTTTAATTTTGAGACAGGGTCTCGCTAAGTTGCTTAGGGTCTTACTAATTTACTAAGGCTGGCTTTGATCTTGGGCACCTTCTACCTAAGCCTCTGAAGCCATGGGATTACAAGAGGGTACCACAATGCCCAGTGAAGTCCCCATTCTTTTAATAGACATTTTCATTTGTTTTAAAATACTTTAGCACAGAACTACCCATTTATTAAAAAAACAAAGTAGAAAACACAGTTTAGAAAAAGATGTTGAAAATCATTAAAGTCCTACAATCCAGGGATAAAGATGAACACATATTGGTGGGTTTTTTCCCATATCCATGTTGTTTGTTTTTTTGGTGTTAAGTTTTTTGAGTCCGTTATATATCCTGGAGATTAGTGCTCTATCTGACATGTGTGTGGCAAAAATTTGTTCCCAAAATGTAGGCTGTCTGTTCACCTCATTGATTATTTCTTGCTGAGAAGAAGCTTTTGAGTCTATCCCATTTATTAATTCTTGATTTTATTTCTTGCACTTTAGGAGTCTTGTTAAGGAAGTCGGGGTGAAGATTTGGGCCTACTTTGTTCTCTATTAGATGCAAGGTCTCTGGACTAATATCTAGGTCCTTGATCCACTTTGAGTTGAGTTTTGTGCATGTTGAGAGAGAGGGGTTTATATTAATTTTGCTGCATAAAGAACTTAAAATCAGCATACTATAGTAAGGCAGCCACATCAATGTTCAATAGCAGCTTAATTCACAATAGTTAAACTGTGGAAGCAACCTAGATGCCCTTCAATGGATGAATGGATAAAGAAACTGTGGTATATATACACAATGGAATATTACTCAGCATTAGAAGACAATAAAATAATGGCATTTGCAGGTAAATGGATGGAGCTGGAGAATATCATGCTAAGCAAAGTAAGTCAATGCCAAAAACCCAAATGCTGAATGTTCTCTCTGATAAGTGGATGCTGATCCATAATGGGAAGCAGGGAGGCATGGGAAAAAATAGAGGAACTTTGACAGCATAAAGGGGAGGGAGGGGAAGGAGGGCTCAATGGGGCAGGAAAGATGATGGAATGAGATGCACATCATCACCCTAGGTACGTGTATGACTGCACATATGGTGTGGCACTACATCATGTACAACCATAGAAATGTAAAGTTGTGCTACAATTGTGTACAAGGAATCAAGATGCATTCTGCTGTATATATACCTAATTAAAATAAATAAATTAACAAATAAATAAAAGTAAAAAAATACATGAATGTGTGTGCGTTTTCAGTACAATTGTGTTTTGATTACTAGACAGAAGGTAAGTACAGAATGCATGTCCCAAAATAATATCAGAATTACGAAACAATCAGGTGAGATCTGTTTCCCAGCTGATCAGCCCATTCCTGACTTGATGTGCTGGCTGGGTTTTACAGGGAGATGCCTTTTTCATGAGCTCAACCAAATCCGTGTGTCTGCAGCTTTATAAATGGGACTCTGCCCCCAGTCCCCCGCTACCTCAGCCTCAGGTGCTGTTCTGTAATTAGTCACAAGCAACGTCAACACTTGATAAATACATCCCCTGGTTGAAATCAATAATCCATTAGCACAATGAATCTTCTGGACTTCAGGTATCTGGTGATGTGTTGCTACTTGGAATGGTCCCAGTTGAACCCCTTTTCTCTTAAAGCTGCCCTCTACAGGTGACCTCTTGTGGCCCACAGGGCGATATGGGCTGGGCCAGGGTGGAGGTGGGGGACCTCTGTAATAGCCCAACCAGCAAAGACAGCAACCCTATACTTACAACACTCATTCAGAGATTGATTCATCCTTCGCAGAATT
Organism: Marmota marmota marmota; assembly: GCF_001458135.2. Taxonomy (NCBI): domain Eukaryota; kingdom Metazoa; phylum Chordata; class Mammalia; order Rodentia; family Sciuridae; genus Marmota; species Marmota marmota. The sequence continues at coordinate 624,026 of NW_026005615.1, read as the reverse complement.
ATTTCCTTTGGAATTGGGAAAGCAGGTGGCTACAATTTGTACCAGTGAAGTTTTACCCTGCTACATCCACATTTCCTTCCTTATTGGCAGCTTTTGAACAAAACTGCTAACGTGCAAGTATTTATGCTGCCTGGCTTTTTTTTTTTTTTTCTTTTTTCTGTGCACATGATCTTTACCTCTATCCTGGGAAGTTTTAATCAAAAATGTAAGTGCCATCTACCAGAAACCCAATGAGCAAAATAATTAATGTATTTCCTTTATTTAAAGAAAATAATGTCTATTTAAGATCACTTGTGGAAAATTATGAGCAAGGACAAATTAGGAGCTCACATTGTGGAGCTCAGCAATCTTCCCTGCTGGGCCCAGAGCTATCATTATAATCAGAGCTCTTTTTTCTTGGAAAACTGAGATGAAATTTTGTAATTTCTAAACAGTGCAGGAAGAGAGCACATAGGCGCTCTGGCAAAAAGTTAAAGGAAACTCAGATCCTGGGTAACAGTAAACAATCACAAAGGCGAGGCGCTGGCTACCCAACCACTCTGAACCCTCTTCCCCTCATGCAGACACTCAGGGGCCCCGATTAGGTTTCCTGAAGTCATGGTGAGCAAGAACAAAGGTGCGACTTAGCCTGGAGGAAGGGGCACCTCCTGCCCCAGGCAGGTGGACATGCCTGTGTGGCTTGTATTTCCAAGGCAGGGCATGAGCAAAAGCTGACAAGAGCCCACCCCCCACCACCCCCAACATCACTCCTTTCCCAGACTTCCCCAGCTGCCTGTCCAAACCAGCACGTGCCAAGGCACCACTGACTCCAACATGTGTCCAGTCCCCCAGAGTGTCCCTGAGACCTGTGGGGAGTCATGCTGTTCTTCAGGTGTTAAAGAGCCATCATCTGCGAGCTGTGCCTGCTCTCATCTTCTGATTTTCATCCTGCCCTTCTAAAGATGCATACCTGACCTCAGATGGGTCCCCACTTTCTGAAGTTCTCAGTGCCTGTTGCTCCGGGACCTTGGAGCAAATGATCTCTCAGTCCTTCCACCTGGAGAAACCTAGCTACCATTTTAATAAAGCCATCTTTACATAGTGGCATTTGACAAGCATGGCACTGTTGATATTTTGGGCTGGATAATTTTCTACCTGGTGTAGGATACTTTGCACCCTAGACTGCACTGTGGGTGACCATCCTGTGTATTGTGGGGTACAGCATCCCTGACCTCTGCTCTTGGGGGAAAATCATGCCTTCTTTCAAGTTCTGACAACCAAACTCTTTCCAGACTCATCCAAACGTTCCCAGTGGCCTGTGTGTCCACTTATTGGCTCCATTTCGTCTCCATTGCATTCAGGCTAGAAGATCCGGTGTCCAGCATCAGCAGGGGACAAGGGTCATGAAGGCATTTCTTGGCAGGCTTCATGGGGAGCTGTGTGCTGCTGGCTCTGATGGCAGCTGTGTGGGCTCCTCAGCCCCCTGGACATAATGTGGCTCCGTCCCCAGGTCTCTGAGTTCTGGGCCAAGGAGTCATCTTTGGGTTCTTTAACTGAGTTGTGCTTACTGGGAAGGCAGGGGACTTTGGGGACACTATTCCCCACTCTGACCAGGGAGCCAGCACTTTTCCACTCCTCCTGCCTCCCCTATTTCAGGTCCTTTGGGAATTTGGGAACCTTTGGCTCAGAGCTCCCAAAACAGCACCAAGAGGGCAGAAGTCTTCCTTGTGAGCCACATGGGGCTTCCTACCCCCACTCCAGGCCCCGCCTGGCACCCCGACTGGCAACCGCTGTGGGTGAGGTGAGGGTGTCATTTATACTGTGATGGGCTCCACAGTATCTCAAGTCACAGCCCCAAGGTTTAGCAATCCTGAGGATGCCGTGGCATTGAACTCCTCTGCCTTGCTTCCTCTGCATACCCACAGCTCGTCCAGGTCCTCCTAGTTTATTCTGCCACTTGCCTGTCTCGGGTCCTTCTTGAGTCTTGAAGTGTCCTTATTCTCACATGTAATGCAGCACCACGTTTGATTATTCCAAGACCAAACGCCCTCCTCTCTGTCCGAACTTCTACCACTCTGCTCCGGCCGCTCCTTGGACTCTTGCTGTCCCCTCCAACGTCTCCCCAGGTCTGCTCTTGTGTTGATATACCACAAGAACCCACAGAGATCTGTGCAAAATATCAGCTGCTCTACTTCACTCTCCTGTCTGAAGGCCACCAGAGATCATTTCAATAACTAACCATCACCAATGTGAGTCGACTTCTCCAATCCACTGTGCATCTGTCTCTCTCTTTTTAAAATTTTTTAGTTGTAGGCGGACACAATACCTTTACTTATTTATTTATATAGTGCTGAGGATCGAACCCAGGGCTTCACATGTGCTAGGCAAGTGCTCTACCACTGAGCCACAGCCCAGCCCTGCATATAACTCTTTTGTGTGTGCCAGGAAAACGGGTCTGTTGAACTTTCTCGAAATGCCTGACTCTCTCCTGCTTCTCCACCTGTGCAGGTGGGATCTTATGTTGAGATGGAGCCTCTGCCCAACTGGGTACCCACAGTGCAGAGACCTCCACTCTTAACACAAACCCCCAAATGGACCTGTGGCAAAAGCATGAAATACTCTTCCTTGTGGTCATTTATGTTTATGCCACAAGATGAAGATGCTGTTGGTACCCAGAACACAGCCTGGCCACCCTTACTGGTGCAAGCACAGCCCTGCCTAGATACTGTGCCAGATGTAGTTGACACGGAACAGGGAGGGCACCCCCTTTTCCTCAGGAGGGTAAAGTCGGCCCAGGATGACTGGAAAGAGTGGCCATGTGAGTCACGGAGCCACGGATTGTCATGGGGACACTCTGAGCTTCATGGTGTGTTTCTTTAGACACACACTATGAAATGCTTTCATCCTTTTGTGTGTCTATTGCTTGATCACTATTGTCAACCACAAAAATGATCAGAGTGAGAATTACCCACCACTGTCCTTCAAACATGTCTGTGGCTGTCATAATGTGTCCCACTGATGGGGCTGCCACTCACAGATATAAATTAACAAAACATCAGCCTAGACCTTAGCAACCCAAAGAGCATCCCTTGAAATGTTAACAACTTGCACCCTAAAATCATTCCTGACATGGGAAGATATTTGCTCTAGACTGAGTATGGACCTGAAGGCAATACAACATCAGAAGTTCACCAGCTCCGTAGGAGGTAAGGGATTTACAAAATGTCTGTGTGTGCGCATGTGTGTTCCTCTCTCCCACCATCCTGTTCATCTATTGACTTGGTCACTGCTGACCTGTCCCAGGGGAGGACCAGTCCCACAACAGAGTCCTAACCCCAGCATTAATCAACCCATCTCCAACCTGATGACAGGACCCCAAGATGCTAATGGTGGATTTGTGGTGGAATGAAATGAAATTAATGATTTATTTTTAGCATTTAAAAAAAATAAGAATTATTGCATTTAAAAATACTTTGTATTAAAGGAGCTGTTTTATCCCTGCTTAGATCTCATCGCCATGTGGGAGATCTTTCCGTCTTTCACACTAAGCCATCGAGGAGCAGAACAGCCAGTCTGATCAGAATCATCTTGGATCAGGAGCACCTACTAAGTGAGGCTCCCCTGTGGTCTGATCCACTTGCCCTGGAATCCTGGGGCTAACCCACGAGGGAACTGAGAGCACATGTTGACATTAAGGAGTGATTGATTGGTATTGCCTCTCAGGGCCACTGGAAGGAAAAGTGAAACCCTTCATATTATTCATTTCATATTAATTTTATGATATTATGATGGTATTCACAGAGCTGATAGCACTGACGTTATAGCTGATATTTCCCGAATTCTCATTCTCTGTCAATATCACCAAAGTAATTGCATAGCTCTTCATACTCCAAAGCTGTGTTCCTGGATAACTGGTAGTTTTGAAAGTAAACTTATTAATCCAAAATTATGATGAGAATTATACAAATCAGATTGCTTTTCTTTTAAGCAATATGCAACCTATTGAAAATATTCATCTAAATTATAAAAATTAAATTATGTTAAACTATAAAGTAAATTAGATTAAGCAAAGTAGCTACCATCTTTTTAAATTTTAAATATAGTACCTTGATTGCCAGAGAAGCAATTCCTATTAGTAATTTATTTCTACATTTAAATTATGCTAAAATTATCTCCAAAATTAGCTCATTAAAAATTCAATGACATTCTTAAGTTCATGAAAATAACCTTTAATTTGGCTTACAGATTTCATTTTGCATTTATACTCAAAGGAGAAAGAGACTGTCACCCAGGAAGGTAGAACTCTTGGCAAAACAGGGTTTTATGTTTTGCTCTTGGGAGAATTGACACAAGAGTTTGCATCCAAGTATCGGTTTGGGAGCTCACATCTGGTCCCCTCGTCCTGTTATACATCATCTTCCCTGTTTAGCTTTGTGCTTTCTCGCAATTTTGCAGTTGAAAACACATCCTAATCACGGCATTCAGTCACACTGGGCTGGCTCCCAACACTCGATCATTTCTTAAAAGGCACATGGTCACCATGTGCCTAGAGTATGAGCATAACAGGCAATTAGGAGTTATTCAGGAAATTTCATCATATTAAGTCATCTTTAAGTTTTCTGAGTTTGACTTACTATGATCTGGAGACAGTCTTTAAACTCTGGCCACCAGTGGCTGTGTTTGAAAGCAATATTCTAGCAATTAGCTTCTTCCCTATGTGTAAAACAATTTTTTAAAGCAACATTCCTTTTGCAGATAGCCAGACATCAGCAGCAATTTTAATAAGTGGTTTGAAAAATGTTCCCTATTTGTTTAAGATCAGAGAATATCTATCAGATAGCAGATTACCATCTTATTATTTGTTACATTTATGGAGCGCTTACCCATGTCCTGGTGCATATTCATGATCTGCTGTTGGTTACCAGCTCCCCCACTCCACCCACTACCCAGGCACACATCTGAAATTCTCCTTTCCACTCAAGACATCTCTGTTTTCAGCCAGTGTGCAGATTGAAAACAGCATTTCCCAATTTCTTTGCAGCCACACGTGGTCATGTGATTCAAGTTTGGTCAATAAGATAAGGAGAACAGGGCAAGCATCTTTGAGGAAAGCTGTCTTCCTATACCTGTCTCTTCTCACTGATTGTAATTGGAGGTGAGGATGCACCATCTTGAAGGACATAGGGAAAGATGATACCCTAGGGATGGGTAAGCAAGAAACAGAAAGTGCCCTCACCTGGCCACTCTATAACAAGTCCCTTATGTTCATGAGACCTGGGAAAGTGCAGATGACCACCGGTCTAACACCCCAGGGAAGACAAGCAGCATTGCCCTGTTTGAAAGGCAGAGAGGCAGGAGATCCCAGAGACTGAGTCACATGTTGGTTTTGGGGAGACATCAGAACTGGAAATCAGAACTGGGGTGGTGACAGGGCTAAATAGGAATTCCAAAAGCCGACGCAGCACACTTGCTGCAAGAGGCAGCCTCTCATTCCAACTGGCAATGGGTTCCACGTGGGAGGCGGTGAGAAGCCCATCAGTGTGAAAGGTGGCTCTATGCTCCTGGGAGTGCTTGAATTCCAGCACCAGCCCTGGGAATGCATGCCTCCCTCTCTCCTTCCTCTTCAGGGGCTCCCTGCACAGGTGGACACTGCTCAGCCTTGGAACTGGAGAATCACAGAGAAATTGCAAGCTTCTGGCCAAGGGCCAGGTGTGACCAGCAAAGAGTCCTGGGGACCAATGCTGCTTGCTTCTACTTGCCCAAGGGCATTTGACTGATGGCTTCCACCTTCCCTATCTCAGAGCACTCCTCATGTTCCTGGATGGGAACGACATGTGGATGCACATTCACAGGGTTCCAGTCCGGCTGGGGCAGAGCCCGTCTTTTCTCTATGGTGACAGGGGAGGGAAAACAGCCTGGGGGTTCCTCTTTACAACTGCATATCCGGAAGCCATGTAGACTCCCAGCCAGGCCCTGTCCCCTGCTCTGCACCACCTTGGAAGCAGGGGCACTTCCCTGACTCCAATTCTGCTCTGGGCTGCATTATCACTCCCATAAGGGGGACAAGAGGAAGATTCTAGAACATCATTAACAGGTGCCCAGGCTGTAGGTCCCATATGTCCAACAGAGAGCTGGAGGGGACCCACACCTCCTGTGGGCTGTGGGAAGGTTTTTTCATAGCAGCGGCTGGAGCAGATGTAGCCAGCACTCTGGGAAGAGGCTGAGACTTTCATTAGTCAGGGTTTCAGACAAGATTGGGTTAGAAACTGAGTGTTGTTTCTTATTGCTTTTTAAGAAGGTAGTAGCACTGCAGCATTGGTCTTTACAAAACAAACCCAGCAAACATTTTAGTCCAATAATGAATACCTGGCCATTGGGCCAGAGAAAGAGTTAAATTAATCAATACAAGACTCAATGCATAGAAAAATATGTGTATAAACTTTTTTTTTGAAAAGTTTCTGAATTAGCATTTGGCTTCTAACACTTGACCCTAAATAATAATAATAATAATAATAATAATAATAATAATAATAATAGTAGTAGTAATAATAATTACTACTATTATTTCTGCACTATTTTAACCTAAAAAATTAATACTAAAACCATTTTATCTTGACCAAATATACCTAAATTAGAGATAATTAACACATTGATAATACTATTTGTCTACAATTTCTAAATAGTTTCTACTTTTAGTACTTTTAATGAAATCCATTCTTAAATCAATAGTTTTGTTGAGGCAAAGATCAAGACTCTGGGAATTGTGATTTTCTTTAATTATAATGCAAAGGGGCTAAATTAAAATTTTTAAGGGAACTTCACCATTTGGTTACTGAAAGTCAATTTTGAATAGTACAATACAGCATACATTTTCAAGCATTTTAAATAAATAGAATCCATTAGGATCCATTTCTGATTGTTTTACTGTGCACAGCACCTATTTCCACAGTAAGAAAATGTTCTATGTGGAAATGCAGAAACCAGAGGAGGGCATGTGAAAATTCCTGTAGTGTTAGGACTTTATGTCTTCAAGGAGTCTTTTAAGGTAGACATGAACTTTCCTGGCACCTGCTTTTGTGCCCTTTCCTCCACCATGTTTTTATAAAAGATTACAGAGGACTGTCGGACCATTTCAAAAATTACACCTTACCACTCAGGACTTTATTGATTTATCTCTATTTTCAGTGAAGTTGAGTTTCAAGTTGAAACTGCCACAGAGATATTGTGTTTGTGGTGACACCAGGGGAGTGGCTGTTTGAGGATTTGTGCTACCTGTGTCCCTGAAAGGGCAGGACCCACCTGGCTCACCTGTGCGCTAGCTGTAGAACCAGGGTGTCATTTCTGCTGTTTGAGTCATATTTCAAGCCTATGGGTTAGGGATCGGCCATATGCACATTTTGGGTTTGAGGGGTGCAGGCATCTTTGGGGATGCCAGGTGGTAGAGCAGGTGCAGACTTTGGTTGACGTACAGACCTGGACTCAGGTGCAAGCCAAACTGTTGGTTAAACTTTTGTCCTTGGACCAGCAGCTCTGACTCGCTGAAGCTCACATCTCTCCTCTGTAAGAATGAAGCATGTGCATCTCTCAACTTCTGTGATGCTCCAGCTCAGAAGCTGGAAAATGGGCACGATTGCCATCTTCTGCCTTCTGTCCTTTCCTCTGAGTGCTACTTCTTCCATTGCCCTGAGATTCTGCAGCAGCCATGAAATGTGTGGCTCCCGGAATCAGTAAAAGGCACAGAGTCCTCCCTCCTTGGACAGCATTCCGAGTTCATTTCCAGTGTCACCTCATTCAACACAACACGCCTGCATGGAGATGGCAATCCAGGCAGATACTGTGCCTTCAATAAAATTACACTATGACAAGCAGGATTTGAACCCAGAGCCCAGGTCATCACTCCTATAGTGTGTTGAGCAGGTGCCTCAGGGTCATGAACTCTGTGGCATCCCCATGGTTCAGGGTTGGCCCCTGCCCTTTTCAGGGAAAACTCAGTGCATATCAATTATATATTTTTTAAGAATTGACACATTAAAATCCCACATGCTCATAGGGTATCATGTGATGTTTTGATACATGGACATGGTGCATAATGTTCAAACCAGACCCATTTGATCTCTTTAGGTGGGTATCATTTCTTTTTTGGTGAAAATATGTAAAGCCTTTTCTTCTAGATCTTTTGAGGGGGATTCTACTTTATCATCCTCTGTGGTCCCCCTTGGTACAAGAACCCACCAGAGCTTACTTCTGTCCAGCCGTAGCTTGGTCCCCACTGACCAGCCTTCCCCAGCCCTCCTGCTGCCCAACTCTCCCCAGCCTTGGCTAACCACTCTCCTACCCCAACTTCCTCAGACTCCACATATGAGTGAGAGCAATTCGATCATTATCTGGATGCTGAAGGAGATCATTTACTCTCCTTTCCCCAAGATTTTTTGTCATTAGATGATTCTCTGAAGATGAGGCTACCTGGAGCTGCTGGACCTGCTGAGCCTGGGGATCCAGCCATGTTTCAGCTGGCCTACCTGGACTTCCCAGTTCCACAGGGCACTACGATACCTGTCATAGTGAGGCTGAGCTGACATGATGCTCTCAGAGACCCTACAAAGAGAATATGGAGCCACTGTTACTGTGTACAGCAGTATATATAAAACGTAGACAAGATGCACATGGGTATGCACATATGCCCTCTACGTGCATTAAGGAACATAAATTTAGAGGCTGAAGCTAAATATATCTAAATGAAGAAAATGTCCATGAGAACCTCTTGGATAATGCCTGCAATGACCAATATGCATAAACAGGAAACCCACTGTAAGCTAACCACTGGGCCTTCTGCAGTGGGGAACCGGCTCGGCTCACTCTGCTCCCCCAACATTTCTGTTTTAATGTTTACTATATGTTCTCATTTTTTGGGCTGCTTTCTTTCTGCCAGCTAAACATGTAAGTTGTTCTTTCCTCCAGTTTCTTATGAGGAGAATTGCATTATTAATTTAACCATTTTCTTCTTCTTTTATGTGTGCATTTGATGGTACACCCCTTCCTGTCAGCAATAACTTATCTTTTTTCCATAAATTTCAAGGTACTGTTTTAAAATTTTCTTTTTTAAATAAAAATATTTTCTGACCTTCCTTGTGACTTCTTCTATGATCCACAGATGATTCTGAAGTGCGTGTGTTTGATTCCAGAAAACTGATGACTTCCTAAAATTTTTATTATGTTTGGTTTGCTTATAAGAATGTCACCTCCATTACTTTAGACTAATTAAGGTTTGTTTTATTTCATAGAATGGAGTCTACTTCAGCAAATGTCCCATATGCACCTTAAATGATATGCATTCTGCTGCTGGGTGATGTGCTGTATCCAGTTTCACGTGGACCCAGTTGATTTGCCTGATTTAAGAATGTCTCTATGCTTGGCTGACTTCCTGTCTGAGGTAGAGCTCAAGTGTGCAGTGAGGCTACTGAAGATTTCCATTCTTTTAGGAATATATTTGTTTTTCCTTCCTGCTCCCAGAGGTGTTGCTTTATATATTTTCAAGCTGTATTGTTAGGGAACACAACTTAGGATTGAGATGTTTTCCTGAAGAATTGACTCCTATTAAGGACAGCCAATGGAGAGAATTACTGTTTTTCCCCCCCACAAGGAAATGGTGCCGGATAACTGGATATCCAAATGGAAAAGAATAAACTTTAACTGTGTGACAAGCCACAAGAGATTAACTCAAAATGGATAAAGTAACCAAATTTCATTAAAAATATTTCTAAAAGGTAAGTTATTAATCTTCATGGCTTTGGATTAGTCAATATTTTCTTAAACATGACAAAAAATTAAAGAAAAATGGAGAATTTCATCAAAGTTTAAGTTCTGAACATCAAAGGACATTATCAATGAAAATATTAACACATAGAATTGGAGAAAATATTTGCCAGTACTGGTAAGGATCAGTACTGCGGCACACCCGAGGGATTCTGACAACTAACAAATAAAAGTCACATGACTGAACTAAATAAGCAAAGGATTTGATTAGACATTTCTCTAAAAACATTCAAATGTTCCATCAGCACATGGCAAGATGCTCTAAGATGCTGAACATTGTTAATCATTAGGGAATTCAAGTCAAAACCCCAGATACCACTCCTCACACATCAAGATGTTGATAATAAAAGACAGGAACAGTAGCCGGTGTGGGAGGTGGAAGTCGTGCTGCTGGGACTAGGAAATGGGGTGACATCTTCAAAACCACAGCAAGAAAACCACAGCTCCTCCAAAAGTCTGTTACCAGAAGACCCGGACATTCTTCTGCTTCCAAGTGAATTGAACACATATGAACACACACATGCAGCGTATACAAAATTTTTTATCCAGTATTATTCATATTATCCAAAAGTAGAAATGAACCAAATGTCCATCAATCGTGAATAGAACAGCAAAAGTTGTGTACATCTACACAATAGAATCTAATTCAACCATAAAATAAACAATCAAATATTGATGCCTGTTATAACAGGAATGGATCTGTAAAACCTCGCATTAAGCAAAAGACGCTGGTCATAAAAATCCACTCGTTATATGATATCAATTGTATGAAATATCCAGACTAGATAAGTCACAGAGAGAAAACAGACTAGCACCTGCCAGGGTAGGGGACAGAAGTGGGCAGCCTATGGGCACAGGGTTCCTTTTAGAGGAGATGAAAATGTTCTAGATTTAAAGAGTGCTGATGGTGATAAATGCTCTACAAATACACTAAAAAACAGTGTAAGTTCTTTAAAAAACCATGGTGTATGTATTTATCTCAATTTTGAAAGAAAAACAATTCAGCAGTTTTTCTCAACTGCTTTCCCTTCCTGGTTTCTCTCCCCACCTCCACTAATGCTTCCAGGGAATCCTTTTCACGTAAACTACTTTTGTGTGAAAACTTGTCCCCAGGTTTGATTTTGAAGGAATGCAAATTAAGGCAAAACCCCTCTCATTTCCTGGGGGCTGGAGACAGAAGCTCCCCTGCAGCTTGGGGAGGAGAGGTCACACTCTTCCCTCTCTCCAGGGAAGTCCCCCCTCTCTAGTTCAGCTCTGAGACTTGGGACTTCCTGTGGCTTCGATATTTATAGTCACCATCTCTGCAATGATGATCTAGTGCTGTGGACTGGAAAATGGGTTTATCTCCATTGCTTGGTGGAACTGTGCAAATATTTCCCCCTTATGATATTCTTCTAGAAGGATGAGAATAATGTAGCAATGTTTGCATGTGCCAAAGTGGCTTCAGGAGTAAAAGTTTACAAGCACAATTGGAGATTTGGGGGACCATTTGTCTCTCTCCCACTCTGAGATATTCATCGCCCTGAGTTCCAAAATCACGTGTGCAAGCCCTTTAAAGTTTGGAGCTTGGTCTTATTCTTGGCCCTAGAGCTAAAAGACATAATTCACACTTTGCAGTGAGAATATCTGTAAAGGAGAGATTTCAAATTTCAACTTACAATTACCAGATCTCATGCATTTTAATTTTTCATAAAGGAACAATCTATTTCATTACAACTTAATTTATTTAACCTAACAAGTCCTCCCTCATAGGCTGTGCTGATAAATTCAACAGACTTTATAAATCATTGATCAATATCCAGTTTGTCATAAATTTACTCTAAGTTTGGAAACAGGCCCAGAAGCTAATTTTTGTATTGCTTCTTGCAAATGATCCATAAATCATAATTACTATTTCCTTCAAATGTGACAGGTATTTGATTTTGTAAAATGGCAAAGTATGGTACACACACACACACACACACACACACACACACTTCCCTCTAAAAGCAGGTATCTCCAGGACAGGGTTTTGCCAGTGACTCTTTTAAAGATTCTTTAGGGGAAGTGAAGACAGTACTTAGAGAAAGAGCAATATTCTGAATAATAGGAAAGCACAAGAAAAATTTCCATTGCTTATTTCAGCAGAAACATGTGAGTTTAAAAGTTATGGCTGTTGGTAGCACGTGACCGACAGTAACGTTTTTTTAGCCCAACATTGAAATTTATTTCAGGTGTTTGACTAGGTAAATTGAAGGCTCTGGGAATTTCTAATGCCTTGAATTTCTGCCTTGGCTTTGGAATAAGTGGTGGGGGTGGCAGGGGTCTATTGACTTTTGGTGCTTTCTCTCTAATCCAAAACGTTATCTGCTGAGCCCAGGCAAATAGCAGTCCCAGCCAAGTGGCCAGTGCTGCAGGAGGCCAGGCCTGCAACCCACTTCTTTAAGGTACGTGAAAATGTCTTCAAACACATGTGAGGGTCCTGTGGACTCAAAGGAGAGCAAATGATTGGAGAGGATAACAAGTTCTTCCTCCTTCAAAAGGTAACCCTGGAACCAACATTCCTCCCAGAGGAAGGCATGTTGTCAGCTTGAGAAACTTTGTTCTTGAGAGACATTGTTATTCAGGGTCCCGAAGCCGCAAAAGGATAGAGAACAAATCGGCAATCTTTGAATCCCACAGCACTGAACTCTTATGATCCTTTTTTTTTATTGGTTGTTCAAAACATTACAAAGCTCATGACATATCATCTTTCATACATTTGATTCAAGTGGGTTATGAACTCCCATTTTTACCCCAAATACAAAGTGCAGAATCACATCGGTTATACATCCACATTTTTACATAATGCCATATTAGTGACAGTTGTATTCTGCTACCTTTCCTATCCCCTACTATCCCCCCTCCCATCCCCTTACATCTTCCCTCTCTACCCCATCTACTGTTGTTCAATTCTCTCCCTTGTTCCCCCCCTTTCCCCTCACAACCTCTTATATGTAATTTTGTGTAACAATGAGGGTCTCCTTCCATTTCCATACAATTTCCCTTCTCTCTCCCTTTCCCTCCCATCACTCATCTATGTTTAATGTTAATCTTTTCCTCATGCTCTTCCTCCCTGCTCTGTTCTTAGTTGCTCTCCTTATATCAAAGAAGACATTTGGCATTTGTTTTTTAAGGATTGGTTAGCTTCACTTAGGATAATCTGCTCTAATGCCATCCATTTCCCTGCAAATTCCATGATTTTGTTATTTTTTAGTGCTGCATAATACTCTATTGTGTATAAATGCCACATTTTTTTATCCATTCATCTATTGAAGGGCATCTAGGTTGGTTCCACAGTCTAGCTATTGTGAATTGTGCTGCTATGATCATTGATGTGGCAGTATCCCTATAGTACGCTCTTTTAACGTCCTCAGGGAATAGTCCGAGAAAGGTGATTGCTGGGTCAAATGGTGGTTCCATTCCCAGCTTTCCCAGGAATCTCCATACTGCTTTCCAAATTGGCCGCACCAATTTGCAGTCCCACCAGCAATGTACAAGTGTACCCTTTTCCCCACATCCTCGCCAGCACTTATTGTTGTTTGACTTCATAATGGCTGCCAATCTTACTGGAGTAAGATAGTATCTTAGGGTGGTTTTCATTTGCATTTCTCTGACTGCTAGAGATGGTGAGCATTTTTTCATGTACTTGTTGATTGATTGTATGTCCTCCTCTGAGAAGTATCTGTTCAGGTCCTTGGCCCATTTGTTGATTGGGTTATTTGTTATCTTATTGTTTAATTTTTTGAGTTCTTTGTATATTCTGGATATTAGGGCTCTATCTGAAGTGTGAGGAGTAAAAATTTGTTCCCAGGCTGTAGGCTCCCTGTTTACCTCTCTTATTGTTTCTCTTGCTGAGAAAAAACTTTTTAGTTTAAGTAAGTCCCATTTGTTGATTCTTGTTATTAACTCTTGGGCTATGGGCATCTTATTAAGGAATTTGGAGACCGACCCCACAATATGTAGATCAGAGCCAACTTTTTCTTCTATCAGATGCAGAGTCTCTGATTTGATATCAAGCTCTTTGATCCATTTTGACTTAAATTTTGTGCATGGCTAGAGAAAGAGGTTCAGCTTCATTTTATTACATATGGATTTCCAGTTTTCCCAGCACCATTTGTTGAAGATGCTATCCTTCCTCCATTGCATGCTTTTAGCCCCTTTATCAAATAT